>NC_057796.1:280646334-280946334 GCF_018294505.1 Triticum aestivum | reverse complement strand
CCAAGGCCAGCAGGACGACAAGAAGGAGGTCACCGTGGAGCCCAAGACGGCGTCACCACCAGAGCCTTTGGCAGGCGAAGACCACCTTTAGTTAGGATAACTTGTACTAGTTGTCTCCCTTCGAATTTGGTCGTTGTTGGATCCCTCCCCGCTCAATATTTGGGGAGAGGACCAGGGCCTCTATAAATAGGACTAGCCACCACCATAGAGGTGGATGTCATTCATATCATCCTCTACCACACAAGTTCACCAAGCACAAGAACACCTCTCCTCAGGAGGCTGTTCTTCCCTTGTAACTGTTCATCCTCAGCCCAAGAGGCAATCCACCAGACCAGACTGGAGTATGGTATTACACCACATCGGTGGCCCGAACCAGTATAAACTCTTGTGTCTCTTGTTCTTCGGGTTCGTCGAGCTAGGCCTTGCGATTGTAGCGAGAGCGATCTAGGGAGAGAGAGATCTTCGTGCGCACCCCAGTGTTCGAACCTCAAGAGGTTTGCTGGAACCCGAAATCTGACATTTGGCGTGCCAGGTAGGGGTGCGCGGGAGCTTTCCTTCCGTTGATCTGTGCTTCGCCATCACCGCGCCTCGCCCCCATGGCTGGCGCTGCTCTTCCGGCTGCAATGACCGATGCCCGTGGTGGCGCCAGGGGCTCCAAGCCATGGCCCCCGCCTTACGGCGGGTGCAGTGGCCACCCAAGGTCAAGCCGGAGATGCCACCACGCTACGACGGCGCGGCGGACCCGTCGGCTTTCCTGCTGGCGTACGAGGAGGTCGTCCTTAAGGCTGGGGGCAACGACAAGGTCATGGCCAATTGGCTTCCCATGGCCCTCACCGGTGCACCACGCGCCTGGCTGCTCAACCTCCCAAGGTCCACGATGGCGTCTTGGGAGGAGCTGCGCAGCCTCCTCGCTGCATGCTTCGCATCACAGGCGCCCCCCGTTGTTGCGGCCCTCCTCGGCGGCTCACAAACGCCGCCCTCAGACCATCACGCCAAGCCATTCTTTTGCCAGATCGGCGCCACCTCCACGCGGCAAGGGGCTCCTCCAGGCTAGGCGGTGCCCCAGGCCAACCTGACCTTCGACTCGGGAGATCACCCTGCCACCACCATCGGCTCGGGCGTGCTCCTAATGCTTTGCACGCCCACCATCTGCAGCATGGCCGTCACCAAGACCCTCATCGACGGCGGCGCTGGCCTCAACGTGCTCTCTGTGGAGGCTTTTAGCCTCCTTCAAGTACCGCTCGAGCGGCTCCGCCCCAGCAAGCCCTTCTCCGGGGTCGGTGGCGGCTCCTCCAGTCCCCTGGGGCAGATCCGTCTTCCCGTGACCTTCGGCACCCACGACAACTACCGCACGGAGCTGATTGACTTTGACATTGCCCGCATCGGCCTCCCGTACAATGCCATCCTCGGGTACCCAGCTCTGGCCCAGTTTATGGCAACGACCCATCCGGCCTACAACCTCATGAAGATGCCCGGGAGCAAGGGCGTCCTGACCGTGGTTGGATATACCAAGGAGGCTCTGGTGGCGCTCAAGCTTGCCCTCAAGGCCGCCGCAACGGTGCTCCCGGCCGACGTGGCCACCTCCGGAGTTAAGGAGGCCGTGCCGGCCAAGAAGAAGCAGTTGTTCACTCAAGATCGGGCAGAAACCAAGCAGGTGCCGGTCGAGGAAGATGGGTCTTCTGGAGCCACCTTCACCACAGGTGCCAACCTCGACTTAGATCAAGAGGAAGCATTGGTAAAATTCTTGCGCACAAACAAGGAAGTATTCGCCTGGGAGCCCGATCAGCTGGTAGGGGTCCCAAGAGGGGTGATCGAGTATCACTTAAGGGTGTGCCCTAATGTGCGCCCTATGAAGCAGAAGGCACGGCGACAGTCCACGGAGAAGCAGTCCTTCATCGTCCAGGAAACCCGCAAGCTGGAGGCAGCATGTGTCATTCGCGAGGTTCGGCACCCTCAGTAGCTGGCGAACCCTGTCGTTATGCCAAAGAAAGGCGGGAAGGAGCGCATGTGTGTCGACTTCACCAACCTCAACAAAGCCTGTCCCCAAGATCCGTTCCCGCTTCCGCGCATCGACCAGATCATTGACTCCACCGCCGAGTGCGACCTGCTGTGCTTCCTGGATGCGTTTTCAGGCTATCACCAGATCAAGATGGCAGTAGAGGATGTGGATAAGACGGCCTTCCTGACCCCTTGCGGTTTGTACTACTACACTTGCATGTTGTTCGGGCTGCGCAACACGGGCGCGACCTTCCAACGGCTGATGCACATCGCCCTGGGCCAGCAGCTCGGGAGGAACGCTGAAGCCGACGTCGGCGACATTGTGGTGAAGTCTAGGGAGTCGAGAACTTTAATTTAGGACCTGGAGGAGACCTTCGCGAGCCAACGCCAGGTGGACCTGCGGCTCAACCCGGAGAAATGCGTGTTTGGAGTCCCTTCCGGCAAGCTGCTGGGTTTCCTCGTGTCCCACAGGGGAATCGAGGCCAACCCGGAGAAGGTCAAGGCAATAGAAGACATGAGCCCACCACAAACCCTCAAGGAGATGCAGAAGCTTGCCGGCTGCGTGACTTTGTTGGGGCACTTCATCTCCAAGATGGGAGAGCGCGCCCTGCCATTCTTCAAGCTGATGAAGAAGAAGGGTCCGTTCGAGTGGACCCCGGAGGCTGACCAGGCGTTTCAAGACCTCAAAAGATACCTGACCAGCCCTCCGGTGATGGTGGCGCCCCGCCCTCTCGAGCCCCTAGTGCTTTACCTCGCCGCCACTCCTCACTCTGCCAGTGCAGCTCTGGTGGCGGTTTGGGAAGAGCGCCAGGCCAAGGACACGTCACGCCGAACTGCGCCCCCAGCCGGGGCGACTCAGGACCCGAAGGAGACTACGGGGGCTGCAGCAACGCCAACGGATGACCCAGCTCAGCAGGATTGCGATCTGAGGCCCACCGAGGCCCCAATGGGCGACCTGGCTCCGGAGGTCCCATCACCTCAGGAGGCGCCCCAACCTCCAACAGACGCGGGCCCCGTTGATGCGCCCGCCCTCGTCGAGCACCCAGTGTATTTCGTCAGCACGATACTGCGGGATGCCAGGGCACGGTACCCCATGCCTCAGAAGCTCTTGCTCGCGCTCTTGGTGGCCTCGCGTATGCTGCGACACTACTTTCAAGGTCACCCAATCAAGGTCGTCTCGGCCTACCCACTGGAGAGGGTACTTAGGAGCCCTAACGCTGCTGGAAGAGTCGCCGAGTGGAACATCGAGCTGCAGGCGTTCCAGCTGGAGTTCAGCACAACCAGGGTCATCAAGGGAGTTGCGCTCGACGACTTCGTGGCAGAATGGACGGATGCCCCGGAGCTTGAAGCAGGAGAGGATCGGTGCCTCTCGCCAGGGACTGAAGCGTCGGACGGCTGGGTGATGTACTTCGATGGCGCATTTGCGCGCCAGGGCGCGGGAGCTGGAGCAATGATCATCTCGCCCACTCAGGACAAGCTCTACTACACCGTGCAGCTCTGCTTCCAGCAGGGTGAGAAGGTCTCCAACAACATAGCAGAGTACGAACGCCTCATAGCTGGCCTGAAAGCTGCGGTGGCCCTGGGGGTGAAGCGCCTCACCATCAAGGGCGACTCGCAGCTCCTCGTCAACTTCTCCAACAAGGTATACGAGCTGAGGGACGAGCACCTGGAGGCATACCTCGCGGAGGTACGCAAAATGGAAGAGCAGTTCTTGGGCCTGGAATTGTAGCACGTGCCCCGTGGCACCAACAAGGAAGCTGACGACATCGCCAAGAGAGCATCCAAGCGGCTACCCCAAGTGTTGGAAATATGCCCTAGAGGCAATAATAAAATGGTTATTATTATATTTCCTTGTTCATGATAATAGTCTATTGTTCATGCTATAATTGTGTTATCCGGAAATCGTAATACATGTGTGAATACATAGACCACAACGTGTCCCTAGTAAGCCTCTAGTTGACTAGCTCGTTGATCAACAGATAGTCATGGTTTCCTGACTATGGACATTGGATGTCATTGATAACGGGATCACATCATTAGGAGAATGATGTGATGGACAAGACCCAATCCTAAGCATAGCACAAAAGATCGTGTAGTTCGTTTGCTAGAGCTTTTCCAATGTCAAGTATCATTTCCTTAGACCATGAGATCGTGCAACTCCCGGATACCGTAGGGGTGCTTTGGGTGTGCCAAACGTCACAACGTAACTGGGTGACTATAAAGGTACACTACGGGTATCTCCGAAAGTGTCTGTTGAGTTGGCACGGATCGAGATTGGGATTTGTCACTCCGTATGACGGAGAGGTATCTCTGGGCCCACTCGGTAATGCATCATCATAATGAGCTCAATGTGACTAAGGAGTTAGCCACGGGATCATGCATTACGGTACGAGTAAAGTGACTTGCCGGTAACGAGATTGAACAAGGTATTGGGATACCGACGATCGAATCTCGGGCAAGTAACGTACCGATTGACAAAGGGAATTGTATACGGGATTGATTGAATCCTCGACATCGTGGTTCATCCGATGAGATCATCGTGGAACATGTGGGAGCCAACATGGGTATCCAGATCCCGCTGTTGGTTATTGACCGGAGAGGCGTCTCGGTCATGTCTGCATGTCTCTCGAACCCGTAGGGTCTACACACTTAAGGTTCGGTGACGCTAGGGTTGTAGAGATATTAGTATGTGGAAACCCGAAAGTTGTTCGGAGTCCCGGATGAGATCCCGGACATCACGAGGAGTTCCGGAATGGTCCGGAGGTGAAGAATTATATATAGGAAGTCCAGTTTCGGCCACCGGGAAGGTTTCGGGGGTTATCGGTATTGTACCGGGACCACCGGAAGGGTCCCGGGGGTCCACCGGGTGGGGCCACCTATCCCGGAGGGCCCCATGGGCTGAAGTGGGAAGGGAACCAGCCATTAATGGGCTGGGGCGCCCCCCTTGGGCCTCCCCCTGCGCCTAGGGTTGGAAACCCTAGGGGTGGGGGGCGCCCCACCTACCTTGGGGGCCAAGCCACCCCTTGGCCGCCGCCCCTCTAATAGTGGGGGGAGGGAGGGCAGCAACAGACCAGCCCCTAGCGCCTCCTTCTCCCCTTGCAACACCTCTCCCTCCCGCTTGCGCTTGGCGAAGCCCTGCCGGGATCCCCGCTACTTCCACCACCACGCCGTCGTGCTGCTGGATCTCCATCAACCTCTCCTTCCCCCTTGCTGGATCAAGAAGGGGTAGACGTCGCTGCTCCGTACGTGTGTTGAATGCGGAGGTGCCGTCCGTTCGGCGCTTGGTCATCGATGATTTGGATCACGACGAGTACGACTCCATCAACCCCGTTCACTTGAACGCTTCCGCTCGCGATCTACAAGGGTATGTAGATGCACACCTTCCCTGTCGTTGCTAGTAGACTCCATAGATGGATCTTGGTGATGCAAAGAAAACTTTAAAATTCTGCTACGATCCCCAGCACCAAGAGCCTGGCGTCTTCGAGGAGCGGCTCTTCAAGCCATCGGCAACACCACCACTTTCAAGGCCGGCGCTGCCTCGGGAGGAGCTCCCCCAACCACCCGCCTCGGGAGCCCCGGCCTGCGGCCCGACCTCAGGAGCGCGCCTACTCTTGGAGCTCGAGCCTCAGGAGGGGTGCTGGACCAAGGAGTTCAAGGAGTACCTGACGCAAGGGACGCTACCGGAGAAGGAGGAAGACGAGGAGCGCGTGGCGCGGCAGGCCACGGCGTACTGCATCCAGGACGGTGAGTTATATAGGAAGCGGTTGAATGACGTTTCATTGCGTTGTATCTCCAGGGAACGCGGGAAAGAGCTGCTAGCTGACATACACGGCGGGGACTGCGGGCACCACTCATCGTCACGAACCCTCATCGGCAAGGCGTTCCGCAGCGGGTTCTACTGGCCTACGGCGCTCAACGACGCGACTGAGCTAGTGAAGTCATGTGAAGCCTGTCAATTCCACGCCAAGCAGATCCGTCAGCCAGCTCAGGGCCTCCATACCATCCCACTCTCGTGGCCATTCGCGGTCTGGGGGCTGGATATCTTGGGCCCGTTCCCCTGAGTGCATGTGGGCTACCGCTACCTCTACGTCACCATCGACAAGTTCACCAAGTGGGCGAAGGTAGAAGCCGTCCGCACCATCCCGGCCGGATCTGCGGTCAAGTTCATAAAGGGTCTCGTGAGCCGGTTTGGGGTCCACAACCGCATCATCACCGACAACGGCTCGCAGTTCACTAGCAATCTCTTCAAGACATATTGTGCTAACCTTGGAATGCAGATCTGCTATGCTTCGGCGGCACACCCCGGGAGCAATGGTCAGGCATAACGCGCCAACGCGGAGGTCCTGAGAGGCCTCAAGACTAGGACCTTCAAGAAGAAGCTCGAGGCCTGCGGCAGGGGCTGACACGATGAGCTCCAGTTTGTGTTGTGGTCCATCCGCACTACCGCCAACAGGCGAGATCCCGTTCTTCCTCGTCTACGGAGCAGAAGCGACTCTCCCTCACGAGGTCAAGCATTGATGTCTACTACACAACCTTCTTCTTGTAGACGTTGTTGGGCCTCCAAGTGCAGAGGTTTGTAGGACAGTAGCAAATTTCCCTCAAGTGGATGACCTAAGGTTTATCAATACGTGGGAGTCATAGGATGAAGATGGTCTTTCTCAAACAACCCTGCAACCAAATAACAAAGAGTCTCTTGTGTCCCCAACACACCCAATACAATGGTAAATTGTATAGGTGCACTAGTTCGGCGAAGAGATGGTGATACAAGTGCAATATGGATGATAGATATGAGTATTTGTAATCTGCAAATATAAAAACAGCAAGGTAGCAAGCGATAAAAGTGAGCGTAAACGGTATTGCAATGCTAGGAAACAAGGCCTAGGGTTCATACTTTCACTAGTGCAGGTTCTCTCAACAATAATAACATAATTGGATCACATAACTATCCCTCAACATGCAACAAAGAGTCACTCCAAAGTCACTAATAGCGGAGAACAAACGAAGAGATTATGGTAGGGTACAAAACCACCTCAAAGTTATTCTTTCTGTTCGATCTATTCAAGAGTCCGTAGTAAAATAACACGAAGCTATTCTTTCCGTTCGATCTATCATAGATTTCGTACTAGAATAACACCTTAAGACACAAATCAACCAAAACCCTAATGTCACCTAGATACTCTAATGCCACCTCAAGTTTCCGTGGGTATGATTATACGATATGCATCACACAATCTCAGATTCATCTATTCAACCAACACAAAAGTACTTCAAATAGTGCCCAAAAGTTTCTACCGGAGATTCAAGACGAAAACGTGTGCCAACCCCTATGTATAAGTTCACAAGGTCACTGAACCCGCAAGTTGATCACCAAAACATACATCAAGTGGATCACGTGATATCCCATTGTCACCACAGATAAGTACATGCAAGACAAACATCAAGTGTTCTCAAATCCTTAAAGACTCAATCCGATAAGATAACTTCAAAGGGAAAACTCAATCCATTACAAGAGAGTAGAGGGGGAGAAACATCATAAGATCCAACTATAATAGCAAAGCTCGCGGTACATCAAGATCGTACCATCTCAAGAACACAAGAGAGAGATCAAACACATAGCTACTAGTGCATACCCTCAGCCCCGAGGGTGAACTACTCCCTCCTCGTCATGGAGAGCGCCGGGTGATGAAGATGGCCACCGGTGAGGGTTCCCCCCTCCGGCAGGGTGCCGGAACAGGGTCCCGATTGGTTTTTGGTGGCTACAGAGGCTTGCGGCGGCGGAACTCCCGATCTATTATGTTCCTCGATGTTTTTAGGGTATATGGATATATATAGGAGAAAGAAGTCGGTCAGGGGAGCCACGAGGGGCCCACGAGGATGCGGGCGCGCCCAGGGGGGCAGGTGCGCCTCCCTGCCTCGTGGCCACCTCGAAGCTTCCTTGACTTCAACTCCAAGTCTCCTGGACCACGTTCGTTCCAAAAATCACGCTCCCGAAGGTTTCATTCCATTTGAACTCCGTTTGATATTCCTTTTCTGCGAAACACTGAAACAAGGGAAAAAACAGAAACTGGCACTGGGCTTTGGGTTAATAGGTTAGTCCTAAAAATAATATAAAAGTGTTTAATAAAGCCCATAAACATCCAAAACAGATAATATAATAGAATGAATACTTCATAAATTATAGGTACATTGGAGACGTATCAGCATCCCCAAGCTTAATTCCTGCTCGTCCTCGAGTAGGTAAATGATAATAGAAATAGTTTATGAAGTGTGAATGCTAGCAGGTGCACAAGTTTGATCAAAGATAATTTCAATCACCTTTTCTAGCTTCCTTATATATCATATCAGTAGCTCATCTCATAAAGCTTCTCATGATCAAGTAACAAGCTATTCACATGTTAAAGTATAGATCATAAACTTTCTTGAAAACTAAGAAACCATGTTATCAGTCATCAAACAATTAAAATTCATCTTATTTTCAGGAAGAGTCTATGTCAGAGCTTTGATTTAGCAAACACTCAACTATCATTTAGTCTTTCACAATTGCTAACACTCACGCGATATTTATGGGTTCAAAGTTTTAATCAGACACAGAGAAAGATAGGGGCTTATAGATTCGCCTCCCAACCTTTTACCTCAAGGGTAATGTCAACAATAATAGGTCATGATGCCTTACATCCAATTGGATATATATATATATCAGAATCTTTCCAACACAATGTGCTTGCCAAAGGATAAAATGTAAAAAGGAAAGGTGAAGATCACCATGACTCTTGCACAAGAATAAAAGACAGGCCCTTCGCAGAGGGAAGCAGAGGTTGCCATGCGCTTTTATAGTTGGATGCACAAAATCTTAATGCGAGGGAACATCACTTTATATTGCCACTTGTGATAGGGACCTTTATTATGCAGTCTGTCGCTTTTATTGCTTCCATATCGCAAGATCTATAAAGCTTATTTTCTCCACACTAAAAGATCATACATATTTAGAGAGCAATTTTTATTGCATGCACCGATGACAACTTACTAGAAGGATCTTACTCAATCCATAGGTAGGTATGGTGGACTCTCATGGCAATACTGGCTTAAGGGATGTTTGGAAGCACAAGTAGTATCTCTACTTGGTGCAAAGAATTTGGCTAGCATGAGGGGGAAAGGCAAGCTCAACGTGTTGGGCGATCCATGACAATATACTTTATTTCGGATATAAGAAAACATAACCCATTATGTTGTCTTCCTTGTCCAACATCAACCTTTTAGCATGTCATATTTTAATGAGTGCTCACAATTAGAAAAGATGTCCAAGATAGTGTATTATATGTGAAATCTCTCTTCCTTCAATATTCTTTCATGAATTGTTCAAGTGACCAATACAATGTTTGCTAACCTTCAATAAATTTACCACCTCTACTTCTTATATGTGAAGCAATTACTCCCCATGGGATAAGCATATGAAACATATATAATTTCAGATTTATGACATTCAAATCATTCAACCATTTACTCATAGGATATAAGTGAAGCACACGAGTAAATGACAAACTACTCCAAAAAGATATAAGTGAAGATCAATGAGTAGTTAAATAATTATGTAGCTATGTGAAGGCTCTCTCTCATTTAAGAATTTCAGATCTTGATACTTTATTCAAACAGCAAGCAAAACAAAAGAAAATAAAATGACGCTCCAAGCAAAACACATATCATGTGGTGAATAAAAATATAGCTCCAAGTAAAGTTACCGATGAACGAAGACGAAAGAGGGGATGCCATCCGGGGCATCCCCAAGCTTCAGCTCTTGGTTGTCCTTAAATATTACCTTAGGGTGCCTTGGGCATCCCCAAGATTAGGCTCTTGCCACTCCTTATTCCATAGTCCATCGAATCTTTACCCAAAACTTGAAAACTTCACAACACAAAACTTAACAGAAAATCTCGTGAGCTCCGTTAGCGAAAGAAAACAAAACACCACTTCAAGGTACTGTAATGAACTCATTCTTTATTTATATTGGTGTTAAACCTACTGTATTCCAACTTCTCTATGGTTTATAAACTCTTTTACTAGACATAGATACATTAAAATAAGCAAACAACACACAAAAACAGAATCTGTCAAAAACAGAACAGTCTGTAGTAATCTGTAACTAACGCAAACTTCTGGAATTCTAAAAATTCTGCCAAAATAGGACGTCCTAAATAATTTGTTTATTGATCTGCTGCAATGGGAATCAATATTATATCATGTTCTGGTAATTTTTAACAATTGTTTTTGTGAACAAAAAGTTTCTGGAATTTTCAGCAAGATCAAATAACTATCATCCAAGAAGATCCTATAGGTTTAACTTGTCACAAACACTAATTAAAACATAAAACCACATCTAACCAGAGGCTAGATAGATTATTTATTCCTAAACAGGAGCAAAAAGCAAAAACTAAAAATAAAATTGGGTTGCCTCCCAACAAGAGCTATCGTTTAACGCCCCTAGCTAGGCATGATGATTTCAATGATGCTCACATAAAAGATAAGAATTGAAACATAAAGATAGCATCATGAAGAATATGACTAGCACTTTTAAGTCTAACCCACTTCCTATGCATAGGGATTTTGTGAGCAAACAACTTATGGGAACAATAATCAACTAGCATAGGAAGGCAAAACAAGCATAACTTCAAAACTTTAAGCACATAGAGAGGAAACTTGATCTTATTGCAATTCCTACAAGCATAAATTCCTCCCTCATAATAATTTTCAGTAGCATCATGAATGAATTCAACAATATAACCAGCACCTAAAGCATTCTTTTCATGATCTACAAGCATAGAATTTTTATTACTCTCCACATAAGCAAATTTCTTCTCATGAATAATAGTGGGAGCAAACTCAACAAAATAATTATCATGTGAGGCATAATCCAATTGAAAACTAAAATCGTGATGACAAGTTTCATGGTTATCATTATTCTTAATAGCATACATGTCATCACAATAATCATCATAGATAGCAACTTTGTTCTCATAATCAATTGGAACCTCTTCCGAAATAGTGGATTCATCACTAAATAAAGTCATGAACTCTCCAAATCCACTTTCATAATTATCACAATAATATTCAACATCCTCCAAAATAGTGGGACCATTACTTCCTAAAGTTGACACTCTTCCAAACCCACTTTCATCAATATAATCATCATAGGTAGAAGGCATGCTATCGTCATAACAACTTTGCATATCAAAACTTGGGAGGCTAAAAATATCATCTTCATTAAACGTAGCATCCCCAAGCTTGGGACAAACATTAATTTCAGCAAATATATTCTCAAATGTGTCATCCTCATCAAACATAGCATCCCCAAGCTTGGGCCTTTTCATATGATAAGCATAATCGCTCTCATTATTAATAGTATGGATAGCACCAATAGTATAGCAATTATCACCATCACAATGAGTAGTAGGAGCAACATCATTTGGGAGGGATACCTTTTTACCTTTGCTTCTCTGTTTTTTCTTTTTATTCTTCACGTCATGTGCGGGTTTATCCCTCCTTTTTGAGATCCTTATTGATGAGATTGGTTGAATAGAAAGCTCCTCCTCGTTACCTGATTCATCATAAGAAATAATAGGAGGATATTGGGAAGTCTCTTTCTCTTCATTTTCTATTTCTTTTCTTTTCTTTATGTAATTGGCAATATAAGGATTTTCAATGCAATTCACCGCACAATACATATAAATTTCTTCTAGATCAATATCGAGTAATTTCTCAAGGTTATATTCTGGAATAAGCTTAGTTTGACGTTTCATTTCTTCATAACCCAAAAGTAAACTATGTTCATTATAATGTGCAAGGGAAATCAAGTCATCACAATTTTTGGACACGATTCGATCATGAAACAATTTGCATTTGATATTTAAATGACCATGTTCATTGCAAAGTTCACAAGTATGGCTAAGAAATTTTAAATTTTCAGCACTAACATTTAGCCTTTCTTGCAACAATTTAGTTTCTAAATGCTTATGCCTCTTGCAATATCTATCTTCCCTATTTGGTGTGTACTTGCAAACCCAATGCACTCGACAAAAATTGACATGTTTATAGGACACATTTTCATCATAACTAGTGCAATCATCATTAGTACTATGGATATTCAAAGAGTTCATACTAACAACATTGCAATCATGCTCATCATTCAAAGATTTAGTGCCAAACATTTTAATGCATTCTTCTTCTAACACTTCGGCACAATTTTCCTTTCCATCATACTCACGAAAGATATTAAAAAGATGAAGCGTATGAGGCAAACTCAATTCCATTTTTTTGTAGTTTTCTTTTATAGACTAAACTAGTAATAAAACAAGAAACTAAAAGACTCGATTGCAAGATCTAAAGATATACCTTCAAGCACTCACCTTCCCCGGCAATGGCGCCAGAAAAGAGCTTGATGTCTACTACGCAACCTTCTTCTTGTAGACGTTGTTGGGCCTCCAAGTGCAGAGGTTTGTAGGACAGTAGCAAATTTCCCTCAAGTGGATGACCTAAGGTTTATCAATCCGTGGGAGGCGTAGGATGAAGATGGTCTCTCTCAAAAACAACCCTGCAACCAAATAACAAAGAGTCTCTTGTGTCCCCAACACACCCAATACAATGGTAAATTGTATAGGTGCACTAGTTCGGCGAAGAGATGGTGATACAAGTGCAGTATGGATGATAGATATGAGTATTTGCAAGCTGAAAATATAAAAACAGCAAGGTAGCAAGCGATAAAAGTGAGCATAAACGGTATTGCAATGCTAGGAAACAAGGCCTAGGGTTCATACTTTCACTAGTGCAACTTCTCTCAACAATAATAACATAATTGGATCACATAACTATCCCTCAACATGCAACAAAGAGTCACTCCAAAGTAACTAATAGCAGAGAACAAACAAAGAGATTATGGTAGGGTACGAAACCACCTCAAAGTTATTCTTTCTGTTCGATCTATTCAAGAGTCCGTAGTAAAATAACACGAAGCTATTCCTTCCATTCGATCTATCATAGAGTTCGTACTAGAATAACACCTTAAGACACAAATCAACCAAAAACCTAATGTCACCTAGATACTCCAATGTCACCTCAAGTATCTGTGGGTATGATTATACGATATCCATCACACAATCTCGGATTCATCTATTCAACCAACACAAAAGTACTTCAAAGAGTGCCCCAAAGTTTCTACCGGATAGTCAAGACGAAAATGTGTGCCAACCACTATGCATAAGTTCACAAGGTCACTGAACCCGCAAGTTGATCACCAAAACATACATCAAGTGGATCACGTGATATCCCATTGTCACCACAGATAAGCACATGCAAGACATACATCAAGTGTTCTCAAATCCTTAAAGACTCAATCCGATAAGATAACTTCAAAGGGAAAACTCAATCCATTACAAGAGAGTAGAGGGGGAGAAACATCACAAGATCCAACTATAATAGCAAAGCTCGCGGTACATCAAGATCGTACCATCTCAAGAACACACGAGAGAGAGAGAGAGATCAAACACATAGCTACTGGTACATACCCTCAGCCCCGAGGGTGAACTACTCCCTCCTCGTCATGGAGAGCATCGGGATGATGAAGATGGCCACCGGTGAGGGTTCTCCCCTCCGGCAGGGTGCCGGAACAGGGTCCCGATTGGTTTTTGGTGGCTACAGAGGCTTGCGGCGGCGGAACTCCCGATCTATTCTGTTCCTCGACGTTTTTAGGGTATATGGATATATATAGGCGAAAGTAGTCGTTCAGGGGAGCCACGAGGGGCCCATGAGGGAGGGGGTGTGCCCAGGGGGGCAGGCGCGCCTCCCTGCCTCGTGGCCACCTCGAAGCTTCCTTGACTTCAACTCCAAGTCTCTTGGCTCACGTTCGTTCCAAAAATCACGCTCCTGAAGGTTTTATTCCGTTTGGACTCCGTTTGATATTCCTTTTCTGCGGAACACTGAAACAAGGGAAAAACAGAAACTGGCACTGGGCTCTGGGTTAATAGGTTAGTCCCAAAAATAATATAGAAGTGTTTAATAAAGCCCATAAACATCCAAAACAGATAATATAATAGCATGAATACTTCATAAATTATAGATACGTTAGAGACGTATCAAGCATCACTCTGCGCGGGTCCTGTCGTTTGATGAGGCGCAACAGCGCGCCATGCGGGGGATGGACTTCGTGCTGCGGGAGGAACGCCGCCGTGAAGCCACGCTCCGGGCGGCAAGATACCAACAGGCGCTACGGCGGTATCACTGTCGCAGCGTCCGCTCTAGGACGCTCGAGGTGGGTGACCTCGTCCTAAGGCGGGTGCTCTCCAGGGAAGGGCTGCACAAGCTCTCGCCCATGTGGGAGGGCCCGTTTAGGGTCGCCCACGTCTCCAGGCCTGGTGCCGTGCCCCTGGAGACGCAGGACGGGGTATCTATCCAGAATGCCTAGAACATCCAGCACCTCCGGAAATTCTACCCATGAAGAAAGGCCCGGCGCGTGTGAAGAAGCCCCAGTGCCTGTGAAGGTCTCCGCTCGTGACACTCTCACATAATAATGAGTGGGGCTGTACACGCCCCGGAGTCTCAGGAGTGCCGCCCTCGGGCCTCGGGGGCTCCCTCCCACGTCCTAGTGGCAGCACTTAGCTCCGCGCTGGTGAGAAGACAAGAATACTAGACTAGGTGTCGGGCGCGGCTTTTCATTTGCTTTCCGTAGTTGGCTTGCCCCTCTTTAATGAAAATTTGCTTTCTGGTGTTCCTTGCCGGTTTGTTCCATCGCCTTTTACCTCCGTTTCTGCTTTCAGTTCCTTGTTTCGACCTGTGCTCTCTCTCTCTCTCTCGCACGCCTCGCGAGGGGCCTGGATAGGTGCCCTTCGTCAGGGTTTTTTCCTGTTTTCGCGAGGCACCCTCGTTCGAGCTCGTAAGTTGGTGCACTCCTCTCAATCTGTGCCCCTCGGGCACCACGATGCGAAGCACTGGATCGTGACCAGCGGCACCTGCGACCAGGGTTCGGAAGAATAAAAGTTCCCTAACGAATTTTTGCAGTTCCTAGACACCTCCCAGGCCAAGGAGGCCCCGCCAGGTACTGGGAAATGCATGCCTCACAAAGCGAAGACTACTTCGAGCGTGTCAAGCTAAGTTATTTCTACGCGCCTACATAAAACGTTAATGCTGCAACGCGACACAGGAACAATAAACATAGCATAGCAACTTGGAAACCATGGTTCGTTGCACGCCCCTACGGGGCCCCATACTTGTCTCTCTCTTAATGCAGGAAGAAAAGGAAGAACAAAACAAAAACGGCGCATGCCCCTGCAGCAGCTCGCGAGGATGGACCGATGGCGCTCTCCTGAGCTCAGCCGGACCCCTCCTCGCGCTTCACTGGGGAGCGGCGACGAGACAACTTGCTGCCACTCTCGAAGCGGGCATGGCGGCGTGGCGGCTGGTCGTAGCCGCCGCTGCTGGAGCTGTCGCTGGAGGGAGAATCGCCATAGCTGGGCGGGCAGCGGCCAGCATCAAAGGCAAGACCATCCTCACCCTCGTCTCGACCGTCGCCAAGGCCAAGCACCTCATCGCCGTTGTTGTCTTCGGGGCAGCACCCGACGCGGCGGCCGTCTTCTCCAAACGCCCTCACGTAGAGGGTCGCATTGCCGTCATATTTGAAGTGGAGGGTGAACCGCCTGCCCAGGCCACTCGCGCGGGCAAACGTCTGCCAGCCGCGGGCCAGGGCTGCATTGCCTGCGACGGAGACCTCGACCGCGACCCATGAAGCTTTGCTGCAGCAGCCGTCCACCTACAGCCAGAGCCCGCCTGCACCTTCAATACAGACCGACCACTTTATGACCTCAAGCCGTGGGCAGGCACTAACAAGCCGCTTCACAAGTCCGAAGTAGCTACTGGGTATCGGCGCGGCGGGCCATAGTCGGACTATCAGGTCCTTCATGGCTAGCTCGGCCGCCTTGTGCAGATCGACCAGTTGTTTCAGCTGGTCGATGAAGGGCACCGGATGTTCTGGTCCAAGATATTGAGACCAGAACAGCTTCTCCGTAGAACTCACTTCTTCGGCTCGATAGAACTTGGCCGCATCTGATATGCTGTGCGGCAAATCTGTAAACGCCCCTGGAGAGCTCCAAATTCGGGTTATTGCATACCATGGCCGTCCTCCAGCTGCTTCTTCATGAGGCCGAGCTCTTCCTCAGCGCGCTCCAGGCTCTGCTTCAGGCCGGAGACCTCCCCAGTATGAGCAGCAACAGCCAGCAGCGACGCCTGCTTATTCACATAGACATCTTATGTTAGACTCCTATGAAAACTATTTTGATCCTATGTTCGGCTTTTTTCTTTCCGAACACCGAACAGAGCATCAGGGGCTACTGTGTACACTGCGATATTCTTTCTACAATTACATTACTTACCTCAAAGGCTGTTAAAAGGCTAGCACAGGCTTCGGTCAATAGTTGGGTTTCCCGGCTCCTATGCTTACTACCTTACGTTCCACTATATAGGCTAGGGTAGTAAAGGGAGAACTACTGCGATTGTGCCCTGGTTCTTCAGGACGAGCACCTCAGTAGAGAAAGCCAAAAACTGACTGTCATGATGCAGCAAGAGCTGGTCAGCTGTTTGAGAGGTTTCCAATCCTTAGAGATTTTTCCCGCTTTATGTGAGGAGTCGGTTTTTTATCCGATCAGGCGCGTATAACGCCCCAAGTTCGGCCTTCCGAATACCAGGGGCTTCGCCAAAATTATCATTGTCAAACTCCTATGGCTAAGTGAAGGCGATAAAGGCCGTATAGTCTGATTGCCTTGTTCATTGCGCTAAACACCTCCTTTAAGGACCAGAATGTGGAGTAAAGAGTGTTTAGATTTATCCCGAACACCCCCGTACTATCTACGTGGGGGCAGAAGCCGACGACTGGCCAACCCTCAGATTTCATAAACGGCCGCACAGGAGGTAAAATTTTAAAGTCACAGGCATTATATTGCATAAACATCATTGTTTCATATTACAGGACAGGATAATACGAATGTCGTCATGGGAATATAACATCCTTCGCACATTGCTCCGCCACAAGGCGGGATCCCTCCAGGACACCATCAAAATATAACTCGGGTCGGCGGTGCTCCTTGCCCTCAGGCGGCCCCTCGGTCATCAGCTTTTTGGTATCCATCTTTGCCCAGTGCGTCTTGACGCGGGAAAGGCCATCCGTCCATCTTCAATATAGACTGACCGCTTTATGACCTCAAGCCGTGGGCAGGCACTAACAAGCCGCTTCACAAGTCCGAAGTAGCTGCTGGGTATCGGCGCGGCAGGCCATAGTCAGACTATCAGGTCCTTCATGGCTAGCTCGGCCGCCTTGTGCAGCTCGACCAGTTATTTCAGCTGGTCGATGAAGGGCACCGGATGTTCTGGTCCAAGATATTGAGACGAGAACAGCTTCTTCGTAGAACTCCCTTCTTCGGCTCGATAGAACTCGGCAGAATCTGATACACTGCGCGACAAATCTGTAAACGCCCCTGGAGAGCTCCAAATTCGGGTTATTGCATACCATGGTCGTCCTCCAACTGCTTCTTCATGAGGCTGAGCTCTTCCTCGGCCTGCTCCAGGCTCTGCTTCACGCCGGAGACCTCCGCAGTATGAGCGGCAGCAGCCAGCAGCGACGCCTGCTTATTCACATAGACATTTTATGTTAGACTCCTGCGAAAACTATTTTGATCCTCTGTTTGGCTTTTTCTTTCCGAACACCGAATAGAGCATTAGGGGCTACTGTCTACACTGTGATATTCTTTCTACAATTACATTACTTACCTCAAAGCCTGTTAAAAGGCTAGTGCAGGCTTCGGTCAGTCCGCTTTTGGCGGACTAACCTTCTTGATCACCGTACCCATAAGGACACGGTGTTCATCCACAATGGAAGCGCCTTGCACCGCTTCCAGCAGATTATCCGGTGCCTCTGGTTGGACAGAGATAACTGGCGGAACAGGCACACCTCCTCCTTTCGGGGAAGGCCGTTCGCTGGACTCCAGAGCCGTGTAGGTCTCCGGAAAGGTTTCCGGCTGGGGGCCGAATAGAACTTGGCCCCCATCACCAGTCCCCGTGGGGGCTTTTTTCCCCATGTGCCCGGCGGCCGAGGAGTCATCCTTTGGCGCCATGATACATCTCTGTCATATCTACTTTTCCAAACACTTTTGCCCTTGTTTTGGACTCTAACTTGCATGATTTGAATGGAACTAACCCGGATTGACGCTGTTTTCAGCAGAATTTCCATGGTGTTATCTTTGTGCAGAAACAAAGTTCTCGGAATGACCTGAAACTTCATGGAGATTATTTTTGGAAAATATAAAAAATACTGGCAAAAGAATCAAGGCCAGGGGGCCCACACCCTGTCCACGAGGGTGGGAGGCGCGCCTGCCCCCCCAGGGCGCGCCCCCTGCCTCGTGGGCCCCCTGGAACTCCACCGACCTCAACTCCAACTCTATATATTCGTGTTCGGGGAGAAAAAAATCAAAGAGAAAGATTCATCACGTTTTACGATACGGAGCCGCCGCCAAGCCCTAAACTCTCTCGGGAGCGCTGATCTGAAGTGCGTTCGGGGCTCCGGAGAGGGGAATCCGTCACCATCGTCATCATCAACCATCCTCCATCACCAATTTCATGATGCTCACCGCCGTGCGTGAGTAATTCCATCGTAGGCTTGCTGGACGGTGATGGGTTGGATGAGATTTATCATGTAATCAAGCTAGATTTGTTAGGGTTTGATCCCTAGTATCCACTATGTTCTGAGATTGATGTTGCTATGACTTTGCTATGCTTAATGATGTCACTAGGGCGCGGGTGCCACGATTTCAGATCTGAAACTATTATGTTTTCATGAATATATGTGAGTTCTTGATCCTATCTTGCAAGTTTATAGTCACCTACTATGTGTTATAATCCGGCAACCCCGAAGTGAAAAAAATCGGGACCACTCCCGGTGATGACCATAGTTTGAGGAGTTCATGTATTCACTATGTGTTAATGCTTTGGTCTGGTACTGTATTAAAAGGAGGCCTTAATATTCCTTAGTTTCCAATAGGACCCCGCTGCCACGGGAGGGTAGGACAAAAGATGTCATGCAGGTTCTTCTCCATAAGCACGTATGACTATATTCGGAATACACGCCTACATTACATTGATGAATTGGAGCTAGTTATGTGTCACCCTATGTTATAACTGTTGCATGAATAATCGCATCCGGCATAATTCTCCATCACCGATCCAATGCCTACGAGCTTTTCACATATTGTTCTTCGCTTATTGACTTTTCTGTTGCTACTGTTACAATCACTACAAAACCCAAAAATATTACTTTTGCTACCGTTACCGTTACTTCCATACTACTTTGCTACTAAATACTTTGCTGCAGATACTAAGTTATCCAGGTGTGGTTGAATTGACAACTCAACTGCTAATACTTGAAAATATTATTTGGCTCCCCTTGTGTCAAATCAATAAATTTGGGTTGAATACTCTACCCTCGAAAACTGTTGCGATCCCCTATACTTGTGGGTTATCAAGACTATTTTCTGGCGCCGTTGCCGGGGAGCATAGCTCTATTCTTTGAGTCACTTAGGATTTATATCTGCTGGTCACTATGAAGAACTTGAAAGACGAGAAAACAAAAATTTATCTCTCAACTATGAGGGGAGGTAAGGAACTGCCATCTAGCTCTGCACTTGATTCACCTTCTATTTTGAGTAAGCTTGCGACACCTAAACCTGCTTCTGCTATTAATTCTGATATGTCGCATGTTATTTATGATGCCACTTCTGCTATGCATGATACTTATGATGAAACTACTTCTATGCTTGATACTACTGTGCCACTTGGTGAATTTCTTGATGAACAACTTGCTAGGGCTAGAGAGAATGAAATTATTGAAACTGATAATATTGATGAAAGTGATGATGAAGATTCTCCCCCTAAATATGAATTGCATCTTGTGCCTGAGGGCTATGTTATGGATGAAGAAACTGCTAGAGACTTTCTTGCTTGCAATGATAGAAGTGAATTTTCTATTGATCCTGATATAATTACTTTGGTTGAATCTGATCCTTTTTATGGCTATGAATCTGAAACTATTGTGGCACATCTTACTAAATTAAATGATATAGCTACCCTATTCACTAATGATGAGAAAACTCGCTACTATTATATCCTTAAAATATTTCCATTCTCATTAAAGGGTGATGCTAAGATATGGTTTAATTCTCTTGATCCTGGTTTTGTGCGTAGTCCCCAGGATATGATTTATTACTTCTCTGCTAAATATTTCCCTGCTCATAAGAAACAAGCTGCTTTAAGGGAAATATATAATTTTGTGCAAATTTAAGAAGAGAGTCTCCCACAAGCTTGGGGGAGGCTTCTCCAATTACTTAATGCTTTGCCTGATGATCCTCTCAAGAAAAATTAAATACTTGATATCTTTGATAATGGACTAACCGATGCTTCCACAGACCACCTGGATAGTTGTGCTGGTTGTGTTTTCAGGGAAAGAACTGTTGATCAAGCTGAAATTCTATTGAATAATATGTTGACTAATGAAAATAATTGGACACTTCCTGAGCCAACTCCTAAGCCAACTCCGAAGAAGAGGGGTGTTCTATTTCTCAGTCCTGAAGATATGCAAGAGGCAAAGAAATCTATGAAAGAAAAGGGTATTAAAGCTGAAGATGTTAAGAATTTACCTCCTATTGAAGAAATACATTGTCTCAATTTACCGCCTGTTGAAGAAATACATGGTCTTGATAACCCGACACAGGTAGTAAAGGTAAATTCTCTCTATAGATTTGATGAAGGTGATATTCCTCGTTATAAGTCTGCTAACCAATGTTTACATGAGTTTGATAATTTTGTCGGATGTGGGGTTCCGGCAAACCCTTAAGGTTCGAACACTGGGGTGCGCGCGAAGTCTTTCCCTCCTACTGATCTACGCCCTAGCTCGCTAAGATCTTACGGATGAACTCGACGAACTCACAACACAGAGAGACACGAGATTTATACTGGTTCGGGCCACCGTTGTGGTGTAATACCCTACTCCAGTGTGGTGTGGTGGATTGCCTCTGGGGCTGATGATGAGCAGTACAAGGGGAAGAACAACCTCCTGAGGTTGGGGTGTTCTTGTGGCTAGGGTCGGCTCTCAATCAGGTTGGATCAAGCTAAGATCAGATGCCCCTTCTATGGTGGCTAGCTCTACTTATATAGGCCATGGTCCTCTTCCCAAATGTTGAGCGGGAAGGGAGCCAACAACGGCGGGCAAATTTGAAGGGGGGCAGCTAGTACAAGCTATCCTGACAAAAGTAGTCTTCGCCTGCGAAAAGCTCTGGTGGTGACGCCGTCTTGGGCTCCACGATGACCTCCGCCTTGCCGTCCTCCTGGTCTTGGTCTCGTTGCACCAATATAGCAACCTTTGCCTGATGCCTCGGTACTCTTCGCCTGCGCTGGCCTCCTTAGCACTAAAGAGGAAACAAGGACGCTGCGCGCGCTGGCGCCCGCCTGGTGTCGTTCGTCATGGGTCACATCACGAGAGCCTCGTGAGGTTTGCCCTGCCTTGATCTCTCCGCTCCTCGTGAGTCTACCTGGCTAGGCCACTCCAGAGGAGGTCTTGCGTCGTCCGCCTCGCGAGGCTTGGCCCCTCGCGAGGGTCTTGGATGCTTTGCTGATGAAGATGGGTCGTACGGCCCACTGGCTTAGCCACGCCGTGGGCCGCAGGCAGGCAAGTCTGGGGACCCCCGTTCCCAGAACACCGACAGTAGCCCCCGGGCCCAAGGTGCGCTCGAGCTTGGCTTTGCGGCGAAGCCAAGGGTCAGGTTCTGAGCGCCGCGGGCCCCAAAAGCATGCGGCCTCGGTTGACGCATGGCGGTTGATTGGACGTGGACGTCTCCGCTTCCCCACGCTGCCTTGGCAACTGCTCGACTTGACAAGTCCCTGCGACATGCAAGGAAAACCATCATTACCTGCGATCGTGGGAGACGCCGGTTGGCCTTCTTCCGTTATAAATGGGGAGGGGGCGGAGCCCCCGTCGCCCATCTCTTCCTCGCTTGCTTGCTTCTTCCTCCTTGCTTCACTGCTAACAACAATGGCGCCCATCAGAAGGTTTTCCACCGAAGCGAAGGGAAAGGCTCCCCGCGATGATCCGGGTCCACTTCCGCCGAAGAAAAGGCCAATCCATCACCGTGACGAGGTGGCGACGCAGGTGGTGACGAGTGTTGGGGAACATAGTAATTTCAAAAAAATTCTACGCACATGCAAGATCATGGTGATGCATAGCAACGAGAGGGGAGAGTGTTGTCCACGTACCCTCGTAGACCGAAAGCAGAAGCGTTAACACAACGCGGTTGATGTAGTCGTACGTCTTCACAATCCGACCGATCAAGTAACAAACGCACGGCACCTCTGAGTTCAGCACACGTTCAGCTCGATGACGTCCCTCGAACTCCGATCCAGCCAAGTGTTGAGGGAGAGTTTCGTCAGCACGACGGCGTGGTGACAATGATGATGTTCTACCGACGCAGGGCTTCGCCTAAGCACCGGTACGATATTATCGAGGTGTAATATGGTGGAGGGGGCACCGCACACGGAAAGTCTCTTTACTCGTTCCGTAATACATCATCCCGCAACTAACTCATTGGTCACAATGCTTGCAAGGCTTATAGTGATGTGTATTACTGAGTGGGCCCAGACATACCTCTCTAACAATCGGAGTGACAAATCCTAATCTCGAAATACACCAACCCAACAAGTACCTTTGGAGACACCTGTAGAGCACCTTTATAATCACCCAGTTACGTTGTGACGTTTGCTAGCACACAAAGTGTTCCTCCGGTAAACGGGAGTTGCATAATCCCATAGTCATAGGAACATGGGGCAGTTCCGCTTCCAGTGACCAGTCCCTTTACAGTAGAAGCACTTAGTCTCAAGCTTAGGTACAGACTTGGGCTTCTTAACTTGAGTAGCAACTTGCTTGCCGTTCTTTTTGAAGTTCCCCTTCTATCCCCTTGCCATTTTCTTGAAACTAGTGGTCTTGTTAACCATCAACACTTGATGCTCTTTCTTGATTTCTACCTTCGTCGATTTCAGCATCGCGAAGAGCTCGGGAATTAATTTCGTCATCCCTTACATACTATAGTTCATCAGGAAGTTCTACTAACTTTGGTGATGGTGACTAGAGAATTCAGTCAATCACTATTTTATATGGAAGATTAACTCCCACTTGATTCAAGCGATTGTAGTACCCAGACAATCTGAGCACATGCTCACTGCTTGAGCTATTCTCCTCCATCTTTTAGCTATAGAACTTGTTGGAGACTTCATATCTCTCAATCCGGGCATTTGCTTGAAATATTAACTTCAACTCCTGGAACATCTCATATGGTCCATGACGTTCAAAACGTCTTTGAAGTCCCAATTCTAAGCCGTTAAGCATGGTGCACTAAACTATCAAGTAGTCATCATATTGAGCTAGCCAAACGTTCATAACATCTGCATCTGCTCCTGCAATAGGTCTGTCACCTAGCGGTGCATCAAGGACATAATTCTTCCGTGCATCAATGAGGATAATCCTCAGATCACGGATCCAATCCGCATCTTTGCTACTAACATCTTTCAACATAATTTTTCTCTAGGAACATATCAAAAATAAACACAGGGAAGCAACAACGCGAGCTATTGATCTACAACATAATTTGCTAAATACTATCAGGACTAAGTTCATGATAAATTTAAGTTCAATTAATCATATTACTTAAGAACTCCCACTTAGATAGACATCCCTCTAATCCTCTAAGTGATCACGTGATCCATATCAACTAAACCATGTCCGATCATCACGTGAGATGGAGTAGTTTCAACGGTGAACATCACTATGTTGATCATATCTACTGTATGATTCATGCTCGACCTTTCGGTCTCCGTGTTCCGAGGCCATATCTGTTATATGCTAGGCTCGTCAAGTTTAACCTGAGTATTCCGCGTGTGCAACTGTTTTGCACCTGTTGTATTTGAACGTAGAGCCTATCACACCCAATCATCACGTGGTGTCTCAGCATGAAGAACTTTCGCAACGGTGCATACTCAGGGAGAACACTTATACTTTGATAATTTAGTGAGGGATCATCTTATAATGCTACCGTCAATCAAAGCAAGATAAGATGCATAAAAGATAAACATCACATGCAATCAATATAAGTGATATGATATGGCCATCATCATCTTGTGCTTGTGATCTCCATCTCCGAAGCACCGTCATGATCACCATCGTCACCGGCGCGACACCTTGATCTCCATCGTAGCATTGTTGTCGTCTCGCCAATCTTATGCTTCTACGACTATCGCTACCGCTTAGTGATAAAGTAAAGCATTACAGGGCGATTGCATTGCATACAATAAAGCGACAACCATATGGCTCCTGCCAGTTGCCGATAACTCGGTTACAAAACATGATCATCTCATACAATAAAATATAGCATCATGTCTTGACCATATCACATCACAACATGCCCTGCAAAAACAAGTTATACGTCCTCTACTTTGTTGTTGCAAGTTTTACGTGGCTGCTACGGGCTTAGCAAGAACCGTTCTTACCTACGCATCAAAACCACAACGATAGTTTGTCAAGTTGGTGCTGTTTTAACCTTCGCAAGGACCGGTCGTAGCCACACTCGGTTCAACTAAAGTGAGAGAGACAGACACCCGCCAGTCACCTTTAAGCAACGAGTGCTCGCAACGGTGAAACCAGTCTCGCGTAAGCGTACGCGTAATGTCGGTCCGGGCCGCTTCATCTCACAATACCGCTGAACCAAAATATGACATGCTGGTAAGCAGTATGACTTATATCGCCCACAACTCAGTTCTGTTCTACTCGTGCATATAACATCAATGCATAAAACCTGGCTCGGATGCCATTGTTGGGGAACGTAGTAATTTCAAAAAAATTCTACGCACACGCAAGATCATGGTGATGCATAGCAACGAGAGGGGAGAGTGTTGTCCACGTACCCTCGTAGACCGAAAGCGCAAGCGTTAACACAACACGGTTGATGTAGTCGTACGTCTTCATGATCCGACCGATCAAGTACCGAACGCACGGCACCTCCGAGTTCAGCACACGTTCAGCTCGATGACGTCCCTCGAACTCCGATCCAGCCGAGTGTTGAGGGAGAGTTTCGTCAGCACGACGGCGTGGTGACAATGATGATGTTCTACCGACGCAGGGCTTCGCCTAAGCACCGGTACGATATTATCGAGGTGTAATATGGTGGAGGGGGGCACCGCACACGGCTAAGAGATCAATGATCAATTGTGTGTCTATGGGGTGCCCCCCTGCCCCCGTATATAAAGGAGCAAGGGGGGTTCGGCCGGCCAAGGGGAGAGGTGCGCCAGGAGGAGTCCTACTCCTACCGGGAGTAGGACTCCCCCCTTTTCCATGTTGGACTAGGAGAGAGAGGGGGAAGAGGTGGAGGGGAGGAAGGAAAGGGGGGGGCGCCGCCCCCCTCTCCTTGTCCTATTCGAATTGGGGGGGAGGGGCATGCGGCCCTGCCCTGGCCTCCTCTCCTCTCTTCCACCTAGGCCCAATAAGGCCCATTAAGTTACCGGGGGGTTTCGGTAACCTCCCGGTACTCCGGAAAAATCCCGATTTCACCCGGAACACTTCCGATGTCCAAACATAGGCTTCCAATATATCAATCTTTATGTCTCGACCATTTCGAGACTCCTCGTCATGTCCGTGATCACATCCGGGACTCCGAACAACCTTTGGTACATCAAAACATATAAACTCATAATAAAACTGTCATCGTAACGTTAAGCGTGCGGACCCTACGGGTTCGAGAACTATGTAGACATGACCGAGACACCTCTCCGGTCAATAACCAATAGCGGAACCTGGATGCTCATATTGGTTCTCACATATTCTACGAAGATCTTTATTAGTCAGACCGCATAACAACATACGTTGTTCCCTTTGTCATCGGTATGTTACTTGCCCGAGATTCGATCGTCGGTATCTCGATACCTAGTTCAATCTCGTTACCGGAAAGTCTCTTTACTCGTTCCGTAATACATCATCCCGCAACTAACTCATTGGTCACAATGCTTGCAAGGCTTATAGTGATGTGTATTACTGAGTGGGCCTAGAGATACCTCTCCGACAATCGGAGTGACAAATCCTAATCTCGAAATACGCCAACCCAACAAGTACCTTTGGAGACACCTGTAGAGCACCTTTATAATCACCCAGTTACGTTGTGACGTTTGGTAGCACACAAAGTATTCCTCCGGTAAACGGGAGTTGCATAATCTCATAGTCATAGGAACATATATAAGTCATGAAGAAAGCAATAGCAACATACTAAACGATCGAGTGCTAAGCTAACGGAATGGGTCAAGTCAATCACATCATTCTCCTAATGATGTGATCCCGTTAATCAAATGACAACTCATGTCTATGGCTAGGAAACATAACCATCTTTGATCAACGAGCTAGTCAAGTAGAGGCATACTAGTGACACCTGTTTGTCTATGTATTCACACATGTATCAAGTTTCCGGTTAATACAATTCTAGCATGAATAATAAACATTTATCATGATATAAGGAAATAAATAATAACTTTATTATTGCCTCTAGGGCATATTTCCTTCAACGAGGCCCTGGTGCGAGCGGCGTCCTCCGGGGTATCCGCTACCCTTGTACGCCTGAGCCGAGGGCTCAGGACGACGGAGCGACTAGCAGCGCTGCCCACGCCGCGTCCGGGGTCGCCGCGCCACAGCGATGCATGCCGTCGTCCCCGGAATCCATGCCACTGACTCCTCGTGCGAGCTGGTGCTGTGGGCGCCGATGCCTCCAAGCTCCTGGATCCGCTTCCCGCGGTTCTTCTCCGACGCGATGCCGCCGAGGGGGCCTGTCGAGCTCTGGTTGCAGCACGCCGACTGCAGCACTCCGGCTACAGGAGCAGAGATTAAAGCGGTCCCCTCCGGCAAGATCTTCATGACTAGCGGCTGGGGCGAGATCGCACGGGTCTATCGTGGGAGGGGCGCCCTCGCGATCCACTTGGAGTTCAATGGTGCCTCCACGCTCTTCTTCAAGGTCTTCGATGCTGAGGGCCGCCGCATGGAGTGCTGCCCCAGAGAGGAGCGCCAGGCTGACGCGCGCCCTGCTCGTGGCCACTCTAGCAGTAGCCCTTGGGAGACCAGCAGCTCTCCTGAGCTCTGCGAGACTCCGGAGACGAGCGATGACAGCTACGTGCCCCCGAGCTCTCGCCGCGCTCGGAGCAGAGCCGCAGCGTCCGGCCGTCACCGCCGCTGATCTGGATGGGGTTGGCGCTGGCCTCCCGCGGCCCACTATTGATGATGGCGTCCGCCACGGGAGGGTGTAGATAGAATTCCCCTTAGTTTTAGCTTTTGTTCCCTGCGAAGAATCATGAAGTACCCCGCGGGGGCATGCAAGGATCTGTATCATCTTTTGCGCTTATCTTCCTTGTTATAAGAATATGGTGACCGCGTGTCCCGTTAAGGCTCCGTCCCCCCTTTTTTCCTCGCGATAGCTTGTTGCTCTGCGCTAACAGGTCCCGGTCCCCAGGCGGCTACAGCCGTCGCTGGTATGCCAGGTCGCATGCCGTGGTCAAGGCCAGGAGGTGTGCGGCCCGAGGTCCAGTAAGAGCCCCTGAGACGCGATGCTCTGGAGGTCCCCCTTAGCGCTCAAGCAGCCATGGTAAGGGGAGAAAGGGAGTTGACATGGCCGCAACGGGGTTGTGGCAAGGCGTGAGTGACCATTGGGCCCAAATATTTAGCCGATCCGAGGGCGGGACTTATCTTGTCGACTTTGTGGCGACTCCTGACGTTGCGCTAGGGCTGCGCGCCTACTCGTGCGGCATAGCTAGGTCGGCCCATAGAAGTTTCCCTCCCCCCGTGCTCTCCTTAGTGCTCTACGTCCTCAGGTCCCGGCCCTTGAGCAAGCTCAGCCGCCACTGGTATGCCAGGTTGCGATGCCGTGGTCAAGGCCAGGGGTGAGGGCTGGAGAGCTAGTAAGAGCTCCTGAGTCGCGATGCTCAGGAGCCCCCCTTTTAACGCGCAAGCGAATTGCACGAGAGGAAAGGAGACTCGCGGTGCCGCCTGCTATCCTTCCCGTGGGATCCCTGTGAACAGGCACAAGAAGAAACATGGTTTGCCGCCACAGCTGTCAGCTTGCCGCTGGTTGCACTGGATGGAGTGGAGGCACTGACGGCCTAGTGAGGTGACGTGCGTGGGGCGTGCCACGAGCCAGAGCTCGACCGCTCAGATTTGTCGACGTGGCAAGGACGGACCCACGCACCAGCGCCGTGCCTGTGAGGAGGCCCTGTGGGAGGCGATGACCGAGCAGGCGATAACCATAGGCAGGTTAAGCATGGAAAGCATATCAACTGGGATAAATGCAGGAAGATACATGCCATCGGGTCCGGCCCGAGCGGCTTGGGGATGATGCAGCCCGAGGGGCGCCCCCAGCAAGGTAAGCTAAAGACATAAGCAAAAGGGATACATGCTGCAGGGACGGACCCACGCGGCCTGGGAATAATGCAGCTCGAGGGGCGCTCCCAGCTAAACGAGCTTGGAAGATGTCACCTGGTTCTGTAGGCGAAGTAGAGTTGGTGCAGCTGAAGGCGTGCGTCGAAGGAGCGACTCTTCATGAGCCTCCGAAGCCCTGAGCCTCCGGAGGCTCTGGGGGCTCGGAGGTTCCCTGAAGACCGTCTCCATTTCCTCCAGGACGGTGTGGTACCTGGCCTCCTGAGCCGCAAGGACACGCTGCATGTTGCGCTAATAGGCTGACGCCACGCTCGGCAAGCCGAAGGGCATGCGAACGTAGCTGTGTGGCGGGCCCTCGCAGCGGCCCAGACGTGCAGGCCAGAAGCGCTCCTGAGATGCGGCCCTGTTGAGCCCCGGGACGTCGACGCAGACACGCGGCCCAGCATTCTTGCCTGGATGGGGAGCTGCGCCTCGTGGGTGGCTGTCGCCATGCATGGCTCTTGCGTCTTGCAGTTCCTGATTGGTCTTGGTGATGAACTCCTGAGTGGTGGGCACTGCTTGCCCTGTGCTCTCCTGAGGGACATGTGCCATGAAGCACGCTTCCAAGTGGTGCCCAAGCGCCTCCCTCGTGAGGTTGTGAAGGTGTGAGGCCCTCCAGAAGAGAGCCCCCGAGCCCTGCCCAAGGAGGGCGCCGGGCGCGCCTTCCTATGCGATGGAGGGAGGCGCCCCTGGGACGGACGCTGATCCTGATGAGGCTCCTGCCACGACGCCATCCTCCTGAGGTCCTGCGCGACGCGGCTGCATCTTCCTCGGAATGGCCTCCGGAGGGCCCTCACTTCTGCTGTCGGGGTTGTCGATTGCCGCATCCTGGAAGGCGCGCTCGAGGGAGCACACCGCAGCTCTTTCTTCACATGGGACCGTGATGATTCCTCCGCTTCCAGGCATCTTGACGACGTTGTAGCCGTGATGGGTGACTGCCATGAACTTGGCCATGGCTGGATACCCGAGGATGGCGTTGTATGGCAGGCGGAGGTATGCAACATCGAAGTCGATGAGCTCGGTGCGGTATTTGTCGCGCATGCCGAAGGTGACGGGCAGGCGGACCTGCCCTACCGGTGTGGTGGAACCGTCGGTCACTCCTGGAAAGGCTTGGTAGGCTGGAGCTGCTTATATGGCACTTGGAGGTTGTCGAACATGTCGACGGATAGGACGTTGAGCCCTGCGCCCCCGTCGATGCGGGTCTTGGTGACCTGCACGTTGCCGATGACTGGGGAACACAACATAGGGAGGGCGCCGGCGGTGGCCGCGCACTTGAGCTGATCTGCCGAGTTGAAAGTGATGGCGCATTGGGACCACTTGAGCGGGTGCGTGGCCTCGAGCTTGGGGAGGACCACGTTCACCTCGCGAGCGAACTGTTTGAAGATGCACTAAGAGGCTGGGGCCTGGGCGCCGCCCAAGATGCATGCGATTGCACGTGGCTCCTGGAAGCCCCCTGCCCCCTCGTCCTGGTGGTGGTCGTCGTTCCTTCTGGGTGGCGGCAGCGGGGGAAGACCGGCGTTGCCTTGGGGGCGATCCTCACGAGGCTGGTCCCTCCAGGCGCCCTCGCGAGGTTGGTCCTGCCAGCGGTCCTCACGAGGCCGGCCGCGCCATTCCTGGCGCCGGCCACGGTCGTCCCAGCGTCCGCCTCCACGTCCTCCTCCACGGCCATAGCCCCGGTCGCTGCGCTCGGGGCGCCGACTGAAACGTCCTTCTCGTATGGCTCTGAGCTCTTAACAGTCACTGGTGTTGTGGGTGTTCAGGTTGTGGAAGGCGCAGAACGGTCGGCTGTTCTTGGATGACTCGGGCTGATCTCTGCCCCGCTTGGTGTCGGGCTCCGCTGCGAGCACAACTGCTTCCTTGCGCTTCACGTCCTTGGCCTTGGCTTTCTTCTCCTCTGCGCCCGCAGCTGGCAGTTCGAGGAGGGAGAGGCGCAACCACGTTCCTCGTCAAACTCCCACTTGAGCTCGGTTGCGTCATCTGCACTGACATCGTCGGCACCTGCAACTGTTTTGGTAGAATCTGTGAGTCACGAGGACTCAGCAATCTCACACCCGCGAGATCAAGACTATTTAAGCTCATAGGAAAGGATGGTGTAATGAGGTGGAGCTGCAGCAGGCACTAAGCATATATGGTGGCTAACATACGCAAAAGGGAGCGAGAAGAGAAGCAACGCAACGGTCGCGAAGCTAGAAATGATCAAGAAGTGATCCTGAAACTACTTACGTTCATGCATAACACAAACCGTGTTCACTTCCCGGACTCCGCCGAGAAGAGACCATCACGGCTACACAGACGGTTGATGTATTTTAATTAAGTCAAGTGACAAGTTCTCTGAAACCGGACATTAACAAATTCCCATCTGCCTCATAACCACGGGCACGGCTTTCGAAAGATAATACCCTGCAGGGGTGTCCCAACTTAGCCCATCATAAGCTCTCACGGTCAACGAAGGATAAACCTTCTCCCAAGAAGACCCGATCAGTCTCAGAATCCCGGTCTACAAGACATTTCGACAATGGTAAAACAAGACCAGCAAAGCCGCCCGAATGTGCCGACAAATCCCGATAGGAGCTGCACATATCTCGTTCTCAGGGCACATCGGATAAGTCAAGCTACGAGTAAAACCAGGCCTCAAGTTTCCCCGAGGTGGCCCCGCAGGCTGCTTGGTTCGGACCAACACTCGAAGGAGCACTGGCCCGGGGGGGGGGTGTTAAATAAGGATGACCCTTGGGCTCGCGAAAACCCAAGGGAAAGGCTTAGGTGGCAAATGGTAAAACCAAGGTTAGGCCTTGCTGCAGGAGTTTTATTCAAGGCGAACTGTCAAGGGGGTCCCATAAATCAAAACACATGGCATACACCTCTGTAAAGATGGCATGGCATACATCAAAACACATGTAGAGCTCATACTCATAAGATGCACAGATTAAATGCAACAAAAATAAAAAAACCTCAGTACTGATAAGTAACAGCAGATAACAACAACTAGCACTCTTGCAGCAGAGATTTGGGCATCAATATGAACTCAAATGGACATGGCGCAATGTAACAAAATGAAGAGCATCTAGAGGCGAACATTTTGATATATTATACGCACAAAACAGAGCTATATGCAGAGAGTTATGATGCGATGAACTTGAGCATGTATTGTAAAACATTCGGGACTTAGAGAATTTGAGAGAGGGGAGAGAGTCAACCACTAGCGTTGACCTGATCGGATCTGGCTCGGCCGAGCTCGTCGGAGGTCTTGCTGGCCGGAGTCGAGGACGGGGAGGGGACGGCGGCCGGCGGGGAAGAAGAGGAGGACGGCGAGGAGGGCCGTCCGGAGGCACCGAGGCGCGGCGGCGCGCGGGTGCCCGCGGGGCGGCGGCGGACGGCGGCCCCGGGCGGCACCGGCGACGAGGTGGCGACGGCGGCGAGGCGGCGGAGTGCGGCGGCGAGGACGCGGCGGCGACGCGCGGGTACGCGAGCGCGGGGGCGCTGGAGGGAGATGGGCCGGCGGGGGCCGGATCTGGGCCTCCCGGGCCCGCGCGGTCGGCGGCGAAGTGGGCATGGGTCGGGTGACATGGCACGCTGCGATTGGCCGGGCGCGGCGGCGGCGGACGCGTCCGGCAGCAGAGAGGGGAAGGGGACTAGGGTTTTGCACCGCGAATATTTCGGAGGGGAAGGTGTATATATAGGCAGAAGGAGCTAGGAGACTCCAAATGGAGCACGGTTTTCGCCCACACGATCGTGATCGAACGGCCTAGAGCATGGAAGAGACTTAGAGGGGTTTTTGGGCTGTTTGGAGGGGGGTTTTGCTGCAACACACAACAGGACTTTGCGGTTACCCGGTTAACCGTTGGAGCATCAAACGACCTCCGAATGGAACGAAACTTGACCGGTGGTCTACCCGTGGTATACCAAGGCCACTTGGCAAGCCTCGGTCCATTCCGAGAACGTTCAACACCCGCTCATGAAACTAAACAAGAGGGGTGCGCCGGAGGAGGTGGGAGTGCCGGATTGCAAAACGAACAACGGGGAAAATGCTCGGATGCAAAAGACGAACACGTATGCAAAATGAGATGCACATGATGACATGATATGAGATGCATGACATGAACAAAATGCAAAACGAAAAACAAAACCCGACCACGAAGGGAATATCATAACACATAGCCAAACATGGCAAGAGTTGGAGTTACAAATATGGCAAGTTACATCCGGGGTGTTACAACACTCCACTAGTACGAGAGGATCTCGTCCCGAGATCTAGGACTGAAAGAACTCTGGATATTCAGAACGGAGATAGTCCTCGCGTTCCTAGGTGGCTTCTCGGTCAGAATGGTGCGACCACTTCACTTTCAGGAATTTGATAGACTTATTGCGAGTCTTGCGCTCAGTTTCTTCAAGAATAGCAACGGGGTGCTCATGATAAGACAGATCTTCTTGGAGGTCAATCTCTTCGAAGTTGATGGTGCGCTCAGGAGTCTTGAAGCACTTGCGAAGCTGTGACACGTGGAACACATCGTGCATGTTCGCGAAGTTGGAAGGAAGCTCAAGTTGATAGGCGAGGTCGCCTATTTTGCCAATGATCTTGAAAGGACCCACGTATCTAGGGGCAAGCTTCCCTTTGATACCGAAGTGACGAGTGCCTTTCATTGGAGAGACGCGGAGGTAGACATGGTCTCCGATCTCGAAAGCCACATCATGGTGCTTACTATCATAGTAACTCTTCTGGCGCGATTGCGCGGCTTTGAGATTTTCACGGATGACTTTACACATTTCTTCAGCCTCTGTGATTAAGTCATTGCCAAGAAGTTGGCGTTCACCAGTCTCTGACCAATTGAGAGGAGTACGACACTTTCTGCCATAGAGGATCTCGAATGGGGCCTTGCCTGAACTCGCTTGGAAGCTGTTGTTGTAGGAGAATTTGGCATATGGAAGACAATCTTCCCATTTCATGCCAAAGGAAATGACACAAGCCCTGAGCATATCTTCAAGAATTTGATTGACTCGCTCGACTTGGCCACTAGTTTGAGGATGGAAAGCTGTGATGAAACGAATGTTGGTGCCCATGGCCTTTTGGAAGGAGTCCCAGAACTTAGATGTGAAGATGCTTCCACGATCTGAAGAAATCAATTGTGAAATGCCGTGCAAGGAGACAATCCTGGAGGTGTATAGCTCTACCAACTGAGCTGCTGTGATGGATTCTTTGATTGGAAGGAAATGAGCCACTTTAGTAAGCTTGTCGATGACAACGAAGATAGCATCATTTCCACGCTTGGACTTTGGAAATCCAGTCACGAAGTCCATTTCGATATGTTCAAACTTCCATTCTGGGATAGCAAGAGGTTGGAGGAGACCCACTGGTCATTGGTGTTCTGCTTTCACTCTTCGACAGACATCACATTCATTCACGAATTGAGCGATTTCTCGCTTCATTCGAGTCCACCAATACGACTGCTTGAGGTCATGGTACATCTTCGTACTTCCAGGATGAATGGAAAGAAGAGAATTGTGCGCCTCGTTCATAATGACTTTCCTTAGATCACCTTTAGGAACCACAATCCGGTCCTCGAAGAATAAAGTGTCTCTGTCATCAATGCGATAGCACTTGTATTTGGAAAGACCCTTGTCGATACCACGTTTCACCTTCTTCACCATGGCATCAAGAAGTAGTGCCTCACGAATCCGGTTGGAATGGCTTGAGGATTAAGTTGTTGCAATAAGCCTTCCTGCTCAAAGCATCTGCGATGACATTGGCTTTGCCTGGAGTATATTCAATACTCGGATTGTACTCTTGAATCATTTCGACCCATCGAGTTTGCCTGAGGTTGAGGTTGGGCTGAGTGAAGATATACTTGAGACTCTTGTGATCGGTGAATATGTCCACTTTTCTTCCCAACAAGAGATGTCTCCATGTTATTAATGCATGGACAACTGCCGCCAACTCAAGATCGTGAGTGGGTAGTTCTTTTCGTTGGGCTTCAATTGACGAGAGGTATAGGCCACAACTTTCTTCTCTTGCATTAACACAGCACCGAGACCTTGGAGAGAAGCATCACAGAAAACTTCAAATGGCTTGGATTCGTCAGGAGGAGTTAAGACAGGAGCTGTGACTAGTTTCTCTTTGAGAGTGTTGAAAGCAACGTCACACTCAGGAGACCAGACATACTTCACATGCTTCTGGAGAAGGTTGGAAAGAGGCTTTGCAATCTTAGAGAAATTCTCAACGAATCTTAGGCAATAGCTTGCAAGACCAAGAAAACTGCGGAGCTGCTTGACATTCTGAGGAGGTTCCCAATTCACAATTGCAGACACCTTCTCGGGATTAACAGCGATGCCCTTGGCAGAGATGATATGACCCAGGTAAAGAACTTCATCGAGCCAAAACTCACATTTTGAAAACTTCGCATAAAATTGATACTCTCTGAGCTTGTCGAGCACCAATCGCAAATGTTTGGCATGATCCTTCTTATTCTTGGAGAAAACCAAGATATCATCGAGATACACCAGGACGAATTCATTGGTATAGGGGTTGAAGATGAAATTCATCATCCGAGAGAATGTTGGAGGAGCATTGACAAGCCCGAAAGACATGACAGTATATTCACAAGAACCAAAGCTTGTTCTGAAAGCTGTCTTGGGAATATCTTCTTCACGAATGCGAATCTGATGATAACCCATACGAAGGTCAAGCTTGGAGAATACTTTAGCACCTTTGAGTTGCTCAAATAGCTCATTGATGTTGGGAAGTGGATACTTGTTCTTGATTGTCTTCTTGTTCGATGGACGGTAGTCGACACAAAGTAGTTCCGTGCCATCCTTCTTCTGGACAAAAAGAACACCACAACCCCATGGAGAAGAACTCGGTCTGATCAAACCCAGACGCTCTTGTTCATCGAGCTGTTTCTTCAATTCCTTCAGCTCCTTGGGTCCAAGCTTGTATGGACGCTTGCAAACAGGTTCAGTGCCAGGCTCAAGATCGATAATGAACTCAACTGGCCCGTGAGGAGGCATACCCGGAAGCTCTTCTGGAAAGACATCTTGATACTCACAAACGACTGGAATCTGAGAGATGGCATTCAATTCGCCCTTCTCATTGAGAGAAAACAACCGAATGGTTTCATCACGAGCGGCATAAATAATCACATCCTCAGAAGAGTGTGTCAATTGTATTTCCCGGGCAGCACAATCAAGTTGAGCCTTGTGCTTAGAAAGCCAGTCCATCCCGAGAATAAGATAAATATCCGAGTCACCAAGAACAATTGGAGAAGACAGAAATTTATAGTTTCCCATCTTGATGGAAACATCTGGAACCACCAAACTAGAACTCAAACGTTTACCCGGAGAAACAATATCCATGGGTTTACCCAGATGTGAACAAGTGAATTCATGCTTGGCAAAAAATGGTCCTGACATGAAACAAAGCGAAGCACCAGTATCAAATAAGACTTTAGCAGGAATATTATTAACTGAGAGATTACCCATTATCACATCAGTAGATTCCTCTGCTTGAGCTGCATTCATCATGTTCACCTTTGCAGACTTGGGATTATGCTTGACCACTACATTGCTGGAAGATCTGACAGGAGGAGGAGGCGGAAGGCGCCTTTGGTTGAAGCACTTGTTAGCATAGTGACCTTTCTGCTGACACTTGTTGCAAGTCACCTCTGAGAGTGGACGATGATAAGGAGCATTCGACTTTGGAGCTTGATTCTGAGACTTGTTCTGATAGCCAGAGTTGGAAGAGTGGGAAGATCCATGGCCACCATTGTTCTTCAGTTGGTAAGGCTGACGAAATGGAGGAGGAGGAGGCAACCAGAACTTCTGTTGCTTAGCTGCCACAAGTGAGGAAGAAGAAGACTGAACTGCGTCCCTGACTCTCTTCTTAGAAGCCTCACACTTGAGCTGAGCAGCCTCTTGCTTCAGTGCCATATTGTAGAATTGATCAAACTGAGTAGGCTCAACAAGAACAAGAGCTAACTGCAGATCCTCTCTAAGGCCACCTCTGAAGTGATAGATCATGCTCTTTTCATCAGGAACGTCTTGTTTAGCGAAGCGAGCAAGTTTCTGAAACTGGATGTTGAATTGATACACAGACATGTTGCCTTGCTTGAGATTGCGGAACTCTTCACGCTTGCTCTCAACAACACTTTGTGGAATGTGGTGCGCTTTGAAGTCCCGACAAAAGTCAGTCCAAGTGATCACACGACCTCCTCTGGAATCTTTGTATTGTTAATACCAATCAGCAGCTTGGTCCTTGAGTTGAAAAGAAGCGAACTTGACATAGTCCTCAGGCCTGACATTGCTACATTCAAAATGCTTGTTGATGTCCACGAGCCAATCATCGGCATCGGTGACCTCGGCACAGTAGCTGAAAGACTTGGGCTGATTTGTGAGAAACTAGTTGAGTGTAGCGAAGTGAGGCTGATTGTTGCCTTGGCCTTGATTTCCTTGATTGCCTTGCCCTTGGGTACATTCTTGCAAGAGTTGCAGAATCATATGAGCGTTGGCGTTGGTGGCTGCCATGATAGCTTGCCATGCCTCCGGAGGCGGAGGTCGTGGCGGAGGGTTCGCCTGACTCCCTTCATTGCGTTCCGGATTCTGACGCGTTGGCGGAGCCATCCTGAAGAGGGTGACATCTGTTAGCATCTTGATAGACAGATAGGCAAATTGAATCAACGGATAGAAATTGCAACATATAGTCTTCACAATAAACATTCGAATGAGGATGAACGAATGAATTCCATAGTTAATCATCACACTTCCATTAAGTTGAGAAGCCACTTAGAAAAAGGTATGGAATCAACATTTGACTTCGAAGCAACTCGAATACCACAAATCAAAACAAAACAAAGTATTGGCTTGCAGAATAAGCCGGAACAAACATATGATAGAGATTTCGTCCGAAGTTTTAGTGATGGGGCCCACACGGGCTCGATCGTACAGCACCATCATGTACAAGGCAGTGCACATGACATACGAAGCGTCCCCGAGTCGGCATAGCCAAGGACTCTTTAAGACACTACGAGACCACTGTAAAACCAACCGTGGAAAGGCGGACCACTAGACGTCGAACCCCAATCTCATATCATGCGTCTGTCAGAAAGATATCCTAGGAGCTACTTGAATTCCCACTTATAAACTCCCGAAACTTTCTAGTTATGCAATCTGGTGTTGGGGATACAGGGGACACAAAATATATCACCCAAACTAGCAATCCCTAGATCCAGCTGTATCCATCCGTCAACACATAACCAAGAAACCTTCGGAAATCATGTACCTCAACCTTCGAAAAGCATCCGTTATACGAGTTATGGCAATACTCCCGAACTACCGCCCCAGGACTGGGTGGCATCGAGGTGATCTCACCAACAACTTTATAAAAGAGATTTCGATGTCGGCGAAACTCAGGTATTCCGGAACTGCAACGATAAAATTGTGACGACAACACCTCGAAGCTCAACTCCCCGGGACACTGCCACAACCCCTAAATGTCAGGAGGCACCAAGAACAATGTTCTTGTCACAAAACCATCGGAACGATTCTAAGATACCCGCGTGATCCTAAAATTTTTTTTTAGTGAAATTTGAGGAGAGAAGATTCAAAACTTCTACGTCAGGAGGCCTCACCAGAGCGACGAAGGGACTGAGGAGTAAAAAGAATAACCGCATTGCGGTTTTGTCGCAAGAAGGGTCATCTTCACACAATCCCATGTAATGAACAAGAATGGGATAACGAGAGTTGGCTTACAATCGCCACTTCAGACAATACATAAATATAATTCATACATCCTCCAAAATACACACATAGACCGACTACGGTCAAATCCAAATGAAAATAAGATAACCCCAAATGCTAGATCCCCGATCGTCCCAACTGGGCTCCACTACTGATCATCAAGAAAAGACACATAGTAACGACCACGTTCCTCGTCGAACTCCCACTTGAGCTCGGTTGCGTCATCTGCACTAACATCGTCGGCACCTGCAACTGTTTTGGTAGAATCTGTGAGTCACGAGGACTCAGCAATCTCACACCCGCAAGATCAAGACTATTTAAGCTCATAGGAAAGGATGGTGTAATGAGGTGGAGTTGCAGCAGGCACTAAGCATATATGGTGGCTAACATACGCAAAAGAGAGCGAGAAGAGAAGCAACGCAACGGTCGCGAAGCTAGAAATGATCAAGAAGTGATCCTGAAACTACTTACGTTCATGCATAACACAAACCGTGTTCACTTCCCGGACTCCGCCGAGAAGAGACCATCACGGCTACACACACGGTTGATGTATTTTAATTAAGTCAAGTGACAAGTTCTCTACAACCGGACATTAAAAAATTCCCATCTGCCTCATAGCCGCGTGCACGGCTTTCGAAAGATAATACCCTGCAGGGGTGTCCCAACTTAGCCCATCATAAGCTCTCACGGTCAACGAAGGATAAACCTTCTCCCAGGAAGACCCGATCAGTCTCGGAATCCCGGTCTACAAGACATTTCGACAATGGTAAAATAAGACCAGCAAAGCCGCCCGAATGTGCCGACAAATCCCGATAGGAGCTGCACATATCTCGTTCTCAAGGCACATCGGATAAGTCAAGCTACGAGTAAAACCAGGCCTCGAGTTTCCCCGAGGTGGCCCCGCAGGCTGCTCGGTTCGGACCAACACTCGAAGGAGCACTGGCCCGGGGGGGTTAAATAAGGATGACCCTCGGGCTCGCGAAAACCCAAGGGGAAAGGCTTAGGTGGCAAATGGTAAAACCAAGGTTGGGCCTTGCTGGAGAAGTTTTATTCAAGGTGAACTGTCATGGGGGTCCCAAAAATCAACCAACCGCGTAAGGAACGCAAACTCAAGGAACATAATACCGGTATGACGGAAACTAGGGCGGCAAGAGTGAAACAAAACACTAGGCATAAGGCCGAGCCTTCCACCATTTACCAAATATATAGATGCATTACTTAAATAAGAGATATTGTGATATTCCAAAATATCCATGTTCCAACATGGAACCAACTTCAACTTCACCTGCAACTAGCAACGCTATAAGAAGGGTTGAGCAAAAGCGGTAACTTAGCCAAACAACGGTTTGCTAGGAAAGTATGGTTAGAGGCTTGAAATGGAAAATATGGGAGGCATGATATAGCAAGTGGTATGTAGCGCAGCATGGCAATAGAGCGAACAACTAGCAAAGCAAAGGTAGAAGTGATTTCGAGGGTATGGTCATCTTGCCTGCAAGGTTCTCAGAGTTGTCGAAAGCTTGATCCTCGTAAGCGTACTCAACAGGTTCCTCGTTCACGAACTCGTCTCCCGGCTCTACCCAAAACAAGAACACAAGCAACGGAACCGCAATCAATCACGGGAAATGCACAAGCAACATGATGCAAAACATGTATGATATGCGATGCATATGCGTGCTCCCGAAGAAAAATGATGAACAAGGCGGTAACTTGGCAAACCAAGCATGCTACTGGAAAGATCAGATGATTTCGGTCGAAATCAGTATAAAGATCACCGGAAACGGATGCACAGTTTGCAAATGGCAAGCAAAAGAAGAATGACACGAATCTGTGATTAACAGCATGATAGCACTTAGAATACATCAAGAAACAATGCTACAGCACTCCAACATCGCAATAAAGCATATGGCAGTAATTTACAGGAGATGCGACAAAATATGAACACTGAGCTACTACTAGATCACAACATAACAGGCTCAAACACGCATGGCAAAAGTGCAAAAGATATCAGCTTCACAGACTGGGTGAAATTACTGGACATGCCTGAAACAGCATCAGGTAGCAATGTTCAGAGCACGGAATCAACATGCTACAGGAACTTAACATAGAAAAACAAGGCATGTTAGTAATCTACTAAATGCATGTGACAAAAGTCCCTTACTGACCATAAGCCAAAAAGGACCAGAAGATATGATGGCAACCATGTAAACATAGCAAGTTTCGTTAACAGGTTTCAGACTTAGCAGAAAAAAAGCATGACAGAAACAAAAATATGAAGGCATCTTGGTGAGTTTGATGCACTCACCACAAAGAAATGCATGACAAAACAAGCATACCTACAGCAAGATGGCATGTTTATGAAGCTATCCAAGGGAAGAGCAAGTACATAGCATGTATGGAACAACTACAACAAGCTTGGCAAACTTGAATAACACGTAAACAATCTTCCAGAAACATTTTATAGCAAACGTAGAGCAAGATTAAGTCATGCTAGGGCACTCCATAATTTCAAACAAGGGCATGGATGGATCAAATACAACAATATGCACAAAACATCCTTACTGAACATCACCAAAATAAGCATGGATCTCTCTGTAGCCACATGGATACATAGCAACAAAATAACAGCAGTCATAGAAGCCACATGGTAAAATTACTAAGTCCCTGAAATCAGAAACATCACGAAGCCTAGTTTGCATGCTTGTGCTAGTCACCACAGAGATCACAAAAATACATTGCATACACCTCTGTAAAGATGGCATGTCATACATCAAAACACATGTAGAGCTCATACTCATAAGATGCACAGATTAAATGCAACAAAAATAACAAAACCCTAAGTACTGATAAGTAACAGCAGATAACAACAACTAGCACTCTTGCATCAGAGATTTGGGCATCAATATCGACTCAAATGAACATGGCGCAATGGAACAAAATGAAGAGCATCTAGAGACGAACATTTCGATATATTATACGCATGAAACGGAGTTATATGCAGAGAGTTATGATGTGATGAACATGAGCATGTACTGTAAAACATTCGGGACTTCGAAAATTTGAGAGAGGGGAGAGAGTCAACCACTGGCGTTGACCCGATCGGATCTGGCTCGGCCGAGCTCGCCGGAGGTCTTGCTGGCCGGAGTCGAGGACGGGGAGGGGACGGCGGCCGGCGGGGAAGAAGAGGAGGACGGCGAGGAGGGCCGTCCGGAGGCGCCGAGGCGCGGCGGCGCGCGGGTGCCCGCGGGGCGGCGGCGGACGGCGGCCCCGGGCGGCACCGGCGACGAGGTGGCGACGGTGGCGACGGCGGCGGAGTGCAGCGGCGACGCGCGGGGACGCGAGCGCGGGGGCGCTAGAGGGAGTCGGGCCGGCGGGGGCCGGATCTGGGCCGGCGGGGGCCGGATCTGGGCCTCCCGGGCCCGCGCGGTCGGCGGCAAAGTGGGCACGGGTCGGGTGACGTGGCACGCTGCGATTGGCCGGGTGCGGCGGCGGGTTTTGTCCGGCGGCGGCGGACGCGTCCGACCGCGGAGAGGGGAAGGGGACTAGGGTTTTGCACCGCGAATATTTCGGAGGGGAAGGTGTATATAAAGGCAGAAGGAGCTAGGAGACTCCAAATGGAGCACGGTTTTCGCCCACACGATCTTGACCGAACGACCTATAGCATGGAAGAGACTTAGAGGGGTTTTTGGGCTGTTTGGAGGGGGTTTTGGGCTGTTTGGAGGGTTTTTTTGCTGCAACACACAACAGGACTTTGCGGTTACCCGGTTAACCGTTGGAGCATCAAACGACCTCCGAATGGAACGAAACTTGACCGGTGGTATACCAAGGCCACTTGGCAAGCCTCGGTCCATTCCGAGAACGTTCAACACCCGCTCACAAAACGAAACAAGAGGGGTGCGCCAGAGGAGGTGGGAGTGCCGGATTGCAAAACGGACAACGGGGAAAATGCTCGGATGCAAAAGACGAACAGGTATGCAAAATGAGATGCACATGATGACATGATATGAGATGCATGACATGAACCAAATGCAAAACGAAAAACAAAACCCGACCACGAAGGAAATATCATAAGACATAGCCGAACATGGCAAGAGTTGGAGTTACAAATATGGCAAGTTACATCCGGGGTATTACATGTTCGGCGGCCGAAGAGTGAGTCTCGTCTTCGGACGACATGTCCGAAGCACCTTTTTGGCGAAGGCCACTCTTGGTCCCTTTGGCTATTTTCTTAACCTTCTTCTCCGACACGTCATAAGGCGCCAGAAATAGCATCTTCGTCAGGAGTGGGGTTTCTTCATCTTCGGGTAGCGGGGCCGGACAATTAATCCACCCCGCTATGTCGATCCACGCCTAAAAATTGATAGGAAGGCTTAGACTTCTTCCTCAAAATATGCCCGTAAAGGCTATGCCTTGAAAACATGAAGGAACTTACCGAATTAGCCTGGCGTTTTAAGCTCAGCCCGTGATCCTCGGTCGTAGGCGGTGGTGTCTCGCCGGCCTTGAAGAGCACTTTCCAGATGTCTTCGTGCGTCGTGACGAAGAGCTCTAGCAGCGTCTGGTGCTTGGCCATATCGAACTCCCACAAATAGCAAGTCCGGCGTTGGCACGGAAGGATCCGGCAAATGAGCATAACCTGGATCACGTTGAAAATGTTTGATTCTCTTGGTTATCATGTTCTGGACGCACGTCTGGAGCCCAGTCAGCTCGTTCGAAGAACCCCAGGTTAGGCCCTTCTCTTTCCAGGAGGTGAGCCGCATCGGAACTCCGGATCGGAATTCGGGGGCCGCCGCCAGTTGGTGTCGCGTGACTCAGTGATGGAGACCCACCCCGACTGCCACCCCTTCACCGTCTACACAAAGGAGCCTTCGATCCAGGTGACATTGGGTATCTTGCCCACCATGGCGCCTCCGCACTCTGCTTGTTGGCCGCTCACCACCTTCAGCTTCACATTGAAGGTTTTCAGCCATAGGCCGAAGTGCGGTGGGATGCGTAGAAAGGCCTCGCACACGACTATAAATGCCGAGATGTTGAGGATAAAGTTGGGGGCAAGATCATGGAAGTCCATCCCGTAGTAAAACATCAGTCCGCGGACAAACGGGTGGAGAGGAAATCCTAGCCCGCGGATGAAATGCGCGAGAAACACAACCCTCTAATGGAGCTCTGGGGTAGGGACGATCTGTCCCTTGGCCAGGAGTCGGTGAACGATCTCCTTGGCCAGGTCTCCGGCCTCTTGGAGCTCCTTGATATCCTTCTTCTTAACGGAGGAGGCCATCCACTTGCCTCCAGCTCCGGATCTGGACATGGTTGGAGTACTTTCTCAGGCGGGGAAAGCTAGAGCTTGGGCGCTGGAGCTCGAGAATGGATGGGTGGAGGAAGGAGAAGGCGTGAGTAAATGAGGATGAATCCTTATCCCCTTATAAAGGCCGCGAATGTCAAGCGCCTCCCCACTCTCCTTAAAACTCGCCTACTCCCAAGGGTTGTGTAAACGGCACGGTTGGGTTACCCACGCCCGTATTGATGAGAATCCCGCAATAAGGGGACACGATCTTTGCTTTGACAAGACGTGCCAATGGCAACCGTGTCTCGAAACATGGCGCGGAAGACAAAAAACGGTTCAAAATTATGACCGGACAGATGTGATGTCATGTTACAGAAAGTTGTCAACAGATTGGACTCGTGTAAAATTCTATTCTCTCTGCGTTTGTGTGTGGTGTGTATGTTGGAGATCCGGATACGTTCAATACATCCAAGGACTATCTTGGAGTTTGGAAGGAGGAACCCGCCTTGCAATGCCGAAGACAGATCTACGCGCCGGATACCTTGTCATTGAAGCCAGGTTCAGGGGCTACTGAGGGAGTCCTGGACTAAGGGGTCCTCGGGCGTCCGGCCTGTTAGCCATGGGCCGGACTGATGGGCTGTGAAGAAACAAAGACCGAAGACTGCACCCGTGTCCGGATAGGACTCTCCTTGGCGTGGAAGGCAAGCTTGGCGACCGAATATGTGGATTCCTTTCTTTGTAACCGACCTTGTGTAACCCTAGATCCTCCCGGTGTCTATATAAATCGGAGAACTTAGTCCGGAGGGAGATATACTCATTACCATAGTCATACAGGCTAGACTTCTAGGGTTTAGCCATTACGATCTCGTGGTAGATCAACTCTTCTAATACTCATATTCATCAAGATCAATCAAGCAGGAAGTAGGGTATTACCTCCATAGAGAGGCCCCAAACCTGGGTAAACATCGTGTCCCCTGTGTCCTGTTACCATCGACCTTAGACGCACAGTTCGGGAACCCCTACCCGAGATCCGCCGGTTTTGACACCGACATTGGTGCTTTCATTTAGAGTTCCACTGTGCCGTCCCCAAAAGGTTCGATGGCCCCTTCAATCATCGACAATGACGCTGTCCAAGGAGAAACCTTCCTCCCCGGACAGATCTTCGTGTTCGGCGGCTTCGCGCTGCGGGCCAACTCGTTTCGCCACCTGGAGCAGATCGATAGCTACGCCCCTGGCCATCAGGTCAGATTTGGGAGCTTGAATTACGTTGCCAACATCCGTGGAGATTTGATCTTTGCCGGATTCGAGACCGCGGCGATCGCTCCTGGTCACCTTGACGAACATGACCTAAATCTGTCATCAGACCGCATCCAGGAGATAGCTCCTGTAACCACTCCGGCCTTAGAGCCAGAGCATACTGCGACATCCAAGGATTGGAGGCTCAACCTCACCACGGAGGCCACAGATTCCCCGGCGTTGGAGCCACACATGGACTTAACCTCACACAATACTCGTGTCACCGGAACTCCGGACTCTTCTCCGGGTATAAGCTCCGAACCATGTGAGTCCGCGGATGCCGAACTTGATCGCTTATCGATCTTCGAGTTCAGCGCCGCAGACATCATCCAGCACTCGCCCTTGGGCGACGTGCTGAACTCATTAAATAACTTGTCCTTAGTGGGGACACACAGCCAAACTATGTTCGGTACGAACTAGAGGCTGACAATGGAGAATTTTGCTTCCCACCCGCCACCCACTTCATAGCCATGGTTGAGGATTTAACCGACCCGCTTGATTACAGCTCCGAAGACATCGACGGTATGGACGACGATGCTGATGAAGAGCAAGACCAAAATCCGCCATATACTGGATGCTGGACGGCCACTTCTTCGTATGATGTGTACATGGTGGATACACCCAAAACAACCAACGACGATGACAAAGAAAATCCAGTCGAGAATAAACCTCCTGAGACACAGCAAAAACGCCGGCGTCCTCGGTGCCGCTCTAAGTCACGTCGTTTAAGAGACAGCAATGCTGGCACCGGAGCAAATAATACTCCGGACGATGCCGAAAACAATGAAGACCTTGCTGAGGTAACATCCGAACAGGAGGAGCAAGAAAACAGGCAAGCTAGCCCCGACGAACAGGCCAGGCCCAATGACTCGGAGGACGGTAGTTACCGTCCACTCTCCGAGGATGAGGAAAGCCTCGGCAACGAAGATTTCATCATGCCGGAGGAACCTCTCGAGCAGGAGCGCTTCAAGCGCCAGCTAATAGCCACTACAAGGAGCCTGAAAAGGAAACAGCAGTAGCTTCAAGCTGACCAAGATCTGCTCGTCGACAGATGGACTGATATCCTGGCAGCCGAAGAATACGGCCTCAGACGCCCAACCAAGATTTACCCAAAGCGAAGGTTGCTATCTCAGTTCAATGAAGAGGCACCGGAGCCCATACTTCCCTCGCGTAATGCGGCCGACTGAGCACTACGCGGTCGGGACAGTGAGGCGGACAGACCACCTCGTGGTCGGGATAGAGCGGCAACTCAAGCTGAACAACAGCCCGCCCCGCCACCACAAAAAAACAGAGACAAAAAAGTTCGGGGTCATACATACGACCTACGGCAAACCCTGGATAGTAGAGCAGGATATACCTGGTCAATCTACGGCTCGTGAGGACGTTCCTTGACACGTGATGATGGCTACCTATTCGGAGGTGACAAACCTAGTCACACCCAAGCCGACAACCGCAGACGGACTCCATCGGAGCTACGTCGCGACGCGGCCCGATATAGAGGCGCCGCACACCCTCTTTGCTTCACCGATGAAGTAATGGATCACGAATTCCCCGAAGGGTTCAAACCCGTTAACATTGAATCATACGATGGAACAACCAATCCCGCGGTATGGATCGACGATTTCATTCTCCACATACACATGGCCCGCGGGGATGATCTTCACGCCATCAAATACCTCCCACTAAAACTCAAAGGGACAGCTCGGCACTAGTTAAACAGACTGCCTGAAAACTCTGTCTGCAGCTGGGAGGACTTGGAAGAAGCCTTCCTCGACAACTTCCAAGGTACATATGTCCGGCCACCACACGCCGATGACTTAAGCCACAGTCCAACAACCTGGAGAGTCAGCCAAGAAATTTTGGACTAGGTTCCTAACCAAAAAGAACCAGATCGTCGACTGTCCAGATGCCGAAGCCCTAGCGGCCTTTAAACATAGCATCCGTGACGAATGGCTCGCCCGCCACCTCGGCCAAGAAAAGTCGAAATCTATGGTAGCCCTCAAGGCACTCATGACCCGCTTTTGTGCGGGTGAGGAAAGCTGGCTGGCTCATAGTAAAAATATGGCCAGCGAGGCAGGCCCCTCCGAGGCCAAAAACAGCAACAGCAAGCTCCGACGCAGCAGACACAAACGCCGAAGCAATGGCGATAACACCGATGACACTGCTGTAAACGCCGGATTCAGCGGCTCCAAGTCCGATCAGCGGAAAAATTTGTATCAAAGAAACAAGCAGGGACCATCTAGCATGGACCGCATACTTGACCGTCCGTGCCAAATCCATGGCACCCCACACAAACCAGCCAACCATACCAACAGAGATTGCTGGGTTTTTAAGCAAGCCGGCAAGTTAAACACCGAGAACAAGGAAAAGGGATCGCGGAGCGAGGACGAGGGTGAGGAGCCCCTGCAGCCAACTACAGGGGGACAGAAGAAGTTTCCCCCCAGGTCAAAACAGTGAACATGATATATGCTACACACATCCCCAAGAGGGAGCGCAAGCGCGCACTCAGGGACGTCTATGCGATAGAGCCAGTCGCCCCAAAATTCAATCCATGTTCATCGTGCCCGATCACTTTTGACCATCGGGATCATCCGACCAGTATCCGGCATGGCGGATCAGCCGCGCTAGTCCGAGACCCAATCATTGATGGATTCCACCTGACGCGAGTCCTCATGGACGGTGGCAGTAGCCTCAATCTGCTCTATCAGGACACACTACGCAAAATGGGCATTAACCCGTCAAGGATCAAACCCACAAGGACTACCTTGAAAGGAGTCATACCAGGTGTAGAGGCCTGCTGTATAGGCTTAATCACACTAGAGGTCGTCTGCGGATCTCCGGACAACTTCCGAAGCAAGGAGTTAATCTTCGATATCGTCCCCTTTCGCAGCGGCGCACTATCATGCACTGCTCGGACGAACCGCATTTGCTCGATTCAATGTGGTACCTCACTATGCTTATCTCAAGCTCAAGATGCCCGGACCACGTGGCGTCATAACAATCAATGGAAATACGGAACGCTCCCTCCGTACCGAGGAGCATACCACAGCCTTAGCAGCAGAAATACAGCGCGGCCTTTTCCAGCACAACCTTAGTTCGGCGGCCAAGCCCCCGGACACCATTAAAAGAGCCCAGACTATTCTGCAGCAAGACAGCCCGGCTCGTCAAGAGCTTAATTAGCAATTTGGCCTCCGTCCCAGTCCCGATCAAATAGCGGCATTCGTACCGCACGTACATAACTACGCACTCGAAATCCCATGGGCATCGACGGAGGCATAGCTAGCTCGTGATCCACAGTACGGCTCGACCGACCCTGGATTCGCACACCTTCACTTTTCCTTTCCATTTCGGGTTTTTCTCTTCTCGAGGCTTTTTCTGATAACCCGATCATCGGACACACCAAGGAGGCAAGGAGCGTTGACGTAAAAGGGAATCCCTAGGTGGTCTCTACTAACGAGTGCTATAGCTGTTTTACATACCCGCACGCAGCTCGCTCTTGGTCATGGAATGTTAAATAGCCTTACTTGCTTATCGCATTACTTGTACAAGTACGCCCCGATGTATTAATCACATTATAATGGAAAATAAATGGCAGCGTCAGCTTATTACTTGATTTTTCATTTTTCCTTACCTTTGTATTTATTACTCATTGCACCCGTACACTCTGGTACGCTTTACTTCACCAGGGGCTTTCGTGCCCCGCAGTACGGCAATAAAGTATGAACACTTTTTCAGTATAGTTCGGCACCCCGAACTTATAGCATTATATGCATCGGCTCCGAATCATGTCTTTGGTCAATAGTTGGGTTGCCCGGCTCCTGTGCTTACTACCTTACATTTTGCTATATCGGCTAGGGTAGTAAAGGGAGAACTACTGTGATTGTGTCCTGGTTCTTCCGGACGAGCACCTCAGTAGAGAAAGCCGAAAATTGACTGTCAGGATGCAGCGAGAGCTGGTCAACTGTTCGAGAGGTTTCAAATCCTTAGAGATTTTTTCCTCTTTATGCAAGGAGTCGGTTTTTTATCCGATCAGGCGCGTATAATGCTCCATGTTCGGCCTTCCGAATACCAGGGGCTTCGCCAAAATTCTCATTGTCAAACTCCTATGGCTAAGTGAGGGCGATAAAGGCCGTATAGTCTGATTGCCTCGTTCGTTGCGCTAAACACCTCCTTTAAGGACCAGAATGTGGAGTAAAGAGTGTTTAGATTTATCCCGAACACCCCCGTACTATCTACGTGGGGGCAGAATTCAACAACTGGCCAACCCTCAGGTTTCATAAACGGTCGCACAAGAGGTAAAATTTTAAAGTCACAAGCATTATATTACATAAACATCATTGTTTCATATTACAGGACAGGATAATACGAATGTCTTCATGGGATATAACATCCTTCGCACATTGCTCCGCCACTAGGCAGGATCCCTCCAGGACACCATCAAAATATAACTCGGGTCAGCGGTGCTCCTTGCCCTCAGGCGGCCCCTCAGTCATCAGCTTTTTGGAATCCATCTTCGCCCAGTGTGTCTTGACGCGGGCAAAGGCCATCCGTGCACCTTCAATACAGACCGACCGCTTTATGACCTCAAGCCGTGGGCAGGCACTAACAAGCTGCTTCACAAGTCCGAAGTAGCTGCTGGGTATCGGCGCGGCAGGCCATAGTCGGACTATCAGGTCCTTCATGGCTAGCTCGGTCGCCTTGTGCAACTCGACTAGTTGTTTCAGCTGGTCGATGAAGGGCACCGGATGTTCTGGTCCAAGATACTGAGACCAGAACAGCTTCTCCGTAGAACTCCCTTCTTCGGCTCGATAGAACTCGGCAACATCTGATACGCTGCGCGGCAAATTTGTAAACGCCCCTGGAGAGCTCCAAATTCGGATTATTGCATACCATGGCCGTCCTCCAGCTGCTTCTTCATGAGGCCGAGCTCTTCCTCCGCCCGCTCCAGGCTCTGCTTCAGGCCGGAGACCTCTGCAGTATGAGCGGCAGCAGCCAGCAGCGACACCCGCTTATTCACAGAGACATTTTATATTAGACTCCTGCGAAAACTATTTTGATCCTCTGTTCGGCTTTTTCTTTCCGAACACCGAACAGAGCATCAGGGGCTACTGTCTACACTGTGATATTCTTTCTACAATTACATTACTTACCTCAAATCCTGTTAAAAGGCTAGCGCAGGCTTCGGTCAGTCGCTTTTGGCGGACTGAACCTTCTCGATCACCGTCCCATAAGGACACGGTGTTCATCCACAATGGAAGCGCCTCGCAGCGCTTCCAGCAGATTATGTGGTGCCTCTGGTTGGACAGAGGTCACCGGCGGAACATGCACACCTCCTCCTTTCGGGGAAGGCCGTTCGCTGGACTCCAGAGCCGTGTATGTCTCCGGAATGGTATCCGGCTGGAGGCCGAATAGAACTTGGCCCCCATCACCAGTCCCCGTGGGGGCTTTTTTCCCATGTGTCCGACGGCCGAGGAGTCATCCTATGGGGCCACCCAGACGACCTCCGGAACCTCTCCCTGACCTGGGAAGGTCCTTTGGGACACCACCTCGTCATGACCCCTGGTCGAGGGAGAGTGAGCGGGCGGCGGTGACATGCTAGCCATCTCCTTTGAATCTAGCTAACCCTCTGTCGAGGATCGCGGGGAGCTGTCGTGGGCCGGACTGCAATGGCATAATTTAAACATATTAATATTACCAAGTGGAAAGGCCAGGCATTTGCAAGTGCATAAGGTTTTTGGTACTTACGAGGCAGCCCGAGGCTTGGTCCGGGGCATTCGCTCCGGACTGCTATCGACATCCCACGTGGAGTTATCTGCAAGGGAGCCCTTCCCCCTCTTGGGCGCCTTCGCCTCCAGATTTGTGGAGGCCCCCCTTTTCTTCCTTCCCCCCTTAGGGGGGGAGTCGCTTTCTTCCTCGTCCTCGCCGTCGTCTTCAGCAGCCGAAGAGTGAGTCTCGTCTTCGGACGATATGTCCGAAGCACCTTTTCGGCAAAGGCCACTCCTGGTCCCTTTGGCTGTTTTCTTGACCTTCTTCTCCGGCACATCATAAGGCATCGGAAATAGGATCTTCGTCAGGAGTGGCGTTTCTTCGTCTTCGGGTAGCGGGGCCGGACAATTAATCAGCCCCGCTATGTCGATCCAGGCCTAAAAATTGATAGGAAGGCTTAGACTCCTTCCTGAAAATATGCCAGTAAAGGCTATGCCTTCAAAACATGAAGGAACTTACCGATTTAGCCTGACGTTTTAAGCTAAGCCCGCGATCCTCGGTCGTAGGCGGTGGTGTCTCGCCGGCCTTGAAGAGCACTTTCCAGATGTCTTCGTGCGTCATGCCGAAGAGCTCTAGCAGCGTGTGGTGCTTGGCCGGATCGAACTCCCACAAATAGCAAGTCCCGTGTTGGCACGGAAGGATCCGGCGAATGAGCATAACCTGGATCACGTTGACAAGTTTGATTCTCTTGGTTATCATATTCTGGACGCACGTCTGGAGCCCAGTCAGCTCGTTCTACCCCAGGTTAGGCCCTTCTCTAGCCAGGAGGTGAGCCGCATCGGATCTCCAGATCGGAATTCAGGGGCCGCCGCCCAGTTGGTGTCGCGCGGCTCGGTGATGTAGAACCACCCCGACTGCCACCCCTTCACCGTCTCCACAAAGGAGCCTTCAAGCCAGGTGACATTGGGCATCTTGCCCACCATGGCGCCTCCGCACTCTGCTTGTTGGCCGCTCACCACCTTCGGCTTCACATTGAAATTTTCTGCCATAGGCCGAAGTGCGGTGGGATGCGGAGAAAGGCCTCACACACGACTATAAATGCCGAGATGTTGAGGATAAAGTTGGGGGATATATCATGGAAGTCCAGCCCGTAGTAAAACATCAGTCCGTGGACAAACGGGTGGAGAGGGAATCCCAGCCCGCGGACGAAATGCGCAAGAAACACAACCCTCGCATGGAGCTCTGGGGTAGGGACGATCTGTCTCTTGGCCGGGAGTCGGCAAACAATCTCCTTGGCCAGGTATCCGGCCTCTCGGAGCTCCTTGATATCCTTCTTCTTAACGGAGGAGGCCATCCACTTGCCTCCAGCTCCGGATCCGGACATGGTTGGAGTACTTTCTCGGGCGGGGAAAGCTAGAGCTTGGGCGCTGGAGCTCGAGAATGGATGGCTGGAGGAAGGAGAAGGCGTGAGTAAATGAGGACGAATCCTTATCCCCTTATAAAGGCCGTGAATGTCAAGCGCCTCCCCACTCTCCTTAAAACTCGCCTATTCCCAAGGGTTGTGTAAACGGCACGGTTGGGTTACCCACGCCCGTATTGATGAGAATCCCGCAATAAGGGGACACGATCTCTGCTTTGACAAGACGTGCCAATGGCAACCGTGTCTCGAAACATGGAGCAGTAGATGAAAAACGGTTCGAAATTATGGCTGGACAGATGTGATGTCATCTTACAGAAAGTTGTCAGCGGATTGGACTCGTGTAAAATTATACTATCTCGGCGGTTGTGTGTGGTGTGTATGTTGCAGATCCGGATACGCTCAATAATTCTGAGGACTATCTTGGAGTTCGGAAGGAGGAACCCGCCTTGCAATGCCGAAGACAGATCTACGCGTCGGATAGCTTGTCATTGAAGCCAGGTTCAGGGGCTACTGAGGGAGTCCTGTACTAAGGGGTCCTCGGGCGTCCGACCTGTTAGCCACGGGCCGGACTGATGGGCTGTGAAGATACGAAGACCAAAGACTGCACCCGTGTCCGGATGGGACTCTCCTTGGCGTGGAAGGCAAGCTTGGCGACCGAATATGTAGATTCCTTTCTTTGTAACCGACCTTGTGTAACCCTAGATCCTCTCGGTGTCTATATAAACCGGAGAACTTAGTCTGAAGGGAGATATACTCATTACCATTGTCATACAGGCTAGACTTCTAGGGTTTAGCCATTACGATCTCGTGGTAGATCAACTCTTGTAATACACATATTCATCAAGATCAATCAAGCAGGAAGTAGGGTATTACCTCCATAGAGAGGGCCCGAACCTGGGTAAACATCGTGTCCCCTGTCTCCTGTTACCATCGACCTTAGACGCACAGTTCGGGACCCCCTACCCGAGATTCGCCGGTTTTGACATCGACACCCACCACAAGAAGACGCGCCGTCGCGGCCACGAGGGGCCGTGGCGGGGGTCGCGATGTGCTTACGGGGACGGCCGCGCCCACGCTTGGGCGGCGGAGAGCCGGGCCCCTCTTGGAGGGCCTTCCCCTTCTCTGCAGCCAAGAACCTCTTCGTAGGCGCCATGGGAGTCACTACTAGCAATGAAGCGAGGAAGAAAGAAGCGAGCAGAGCAGGAATAGATGAGAGACGGGGGCTCCGCCCCTCCTCATTTATAGCAGGAGAAGGCCAACCGGCGATCCCCACGATCATAGGTAATGATGATTTTTCTCTGCATGCAGCAAGGACTCGTGAAGTCGGGCAGTTGCCGAGGCAGCGTGGGGAAGCGGGGCCGCCCACGTCCAATCGATCGCCACTTGTCAAGCAGGGTCGCAGGCTGTTGGGGCCCACGGCGCTCCGCACTAGCCCTTTGGCTTCACCTCGAAGCCAAGTCCGAGCACGCCTTGGGCCCGAGGCTACTGTCGTCGTCCTGGGAATGGGGGTCCCCAGACTTGCCTGCCTGCGGCCCACGGTGTGGCTCCACCAGCGGCCCTGTACGGCCCATTTTCACCAGCAAACACTCAAGACCCTCGCAAGGGGCCAAGCCTCACGAGGCGGACGACACAAGACCTCCTCGGGACGGCCTCACCAGGCCGGCTCGCGAGTGGCGAAGAGATCAAGGCAAGGGACACCTCGCGAGGTTTCTATGACGGAAGCCATGACGACTGGAGCCAGGCGGGCGCCAGCGCGCGCAGTGTCCTTGTTTCCTCTTTGATGCTAAAGAGGCAAGCGTAGGCGAGGAGTCCCGAGGCGCCAGACAAAGGTTTCCATATCGGTGAAACGAGACCAAGGCCAGCAGGACGGCAAGACGGAGGTCACCGTGGAGCCCAAGACGGCGTCACCACCAGAGCCTTTGGCAGGCGAAGACCACCTTTAGTCAGGATAACTTGTACTAGTTGTCTCCCTTTGAATTTGGCCGTTGTTGGATCCCTTCCCGCTCAATATTTGGGGAGAGGACCAGGGCCTCTATAAATAGGACTAGCCACCAACATAGAGGGGGAGGTCATTCAGATCATCCTCTACCACACAAGTTCACCAAGCACAAGAACACCTCTCCTCAGGAGGCTGTTCTTCCCTTGTAACTATTCATCCTCAGCCCAAGAGGCAATCCACCACACCACACTGGATAGGGTATTACACCACATCGATGGCCCGAACCAGTATGAACTCTTGTGTCTCTCGTTCTTTGGGTTAGTCGAGCTAGGCCTTGCGATTGTAGCGAGAGCGACCTAGGCATAGAGAGATCTTCGTGCGCACCCCAGTGTTCGAACCTCAAGGGTTTTGCCGGAACCCGAAATCCGAAAGTTCATACTTTTTAATGCACTTCAACTTTTTCAATTCTCAAACAATACATGAGCGTGAGCCATGGATATAGCACTATGGGTAGAATAGAATATGATGTTCGAGGTTGTGTGGAGAAGACAAAAAGGAGAAAGTCTCACATTGACGAGGCTAATCAACGGGCTATGGAGATGCCCATCAATTGATATCAATGCAACGAGTAGGGATTGCCATGCAACGGATGCACTAGAGCTATAAGCGTATGAAAGCTCAAAATAAAACTAAGTGGTTGTGCATCCAACTTACTTGCTCATGAAGACCTCGGGCATTTGAGGAAGCCCATCATTGGAATATACAAGCCAAAGCTCTATAATGAAAAATTCCCACTAGTAATATATGAAAGTGACAAAATAGGAGACTCTCTATCATGAAGAACATGGTGCTACTTTGAAGCACAAGTGTGGAAAAAGATCGTAACATTCTCCCTTCTCTCTTTTTCTCTCAATTTTAAATTATTTTTATTTTCTCTTTTTTTCATTGGGCTCTTTGGCCTGTTTTTTTTATTTTGGGCTCTTTGGCTTCTTTTTTTATTTTCGTCCGGAGTCCCATTCCAACTTGTGAGGGAATCATAGTCTCCATCATCCTTTCCTCACATGGGACAATGCTCTAATAATGATGATCCTCACACTTTTATTTACTTACAACTCAAGAATTACAACTCGATCTAGAACAAAAATATGACTCTATATGAATGCCCCCGGCGGTATACCGGGATGTGCAATGATCTAGCGTGACATGTATAAAAAATATGAACGCTGGCCAAGCCACAAATACTATGTCAACTATATGATCATGCAAAGCAATATGACAATGATGATATGTGTCATAATAAAACGAAACGGTGGAAGTTGCATGGCAATATATCTCGGAATGGCTATGGAAAGGCCATAATAGGTAGGCATGGTGGCTGTTTTGAGGAAGATGTAAGGTGGCTTATGTGTGATAAAGCATATCATATCACGGGGTTTGGATGCACCGGTGAAGCTTGCACCACAACTCAAGGTGAGAAGGGGCAATGCACGGTACCGAAGAGGCTAGCAAAATGCGGAAAGGTGAGAGTGTGTATAATCCATGGACTCACATTAGTCATAAAGAACTCACATACTTATTGCAAAAGTTTATTTGCCCTCGAAGCAAAGTACTACTATGCATGCTCCTAGGGGGATAGATTGGTAGGAAAATACCATCACTCATCCCCGACCGCCAGTCATAAGGAAGACAATCAATAATAAATCATGCTCCAATATCATAGCATAACGAGAGACCATACGTGCATGCTTCGGGAATCACAAACCTTAAGACAAATATTCTTACTAAACCACAATTACTTACTAGCATGACTCTAATATCACCATCTTTATATCTCAAAACAAATGCAAGGAATCAAGCTTCTCATATACTCAATGATCTTCATGAAAGTTTTTATTATATCCCTCTTGAATACCCACATATTAGGACTAAATTCATAACCCAAGAAAATTGCCATACTATTTATAAGACTCTCAAAATAATATAAGTGAAGCATGAGAGTTCATAAATTTCTTTAAAATATAACCACCGCCATGCTCTAAAAGATATAATTGAAGCACTAGAGCAACTACCTAGCTCAAAAAATATAAGTGAAGCACATAGAGTATTCTAACAAATTCACGATTAATGTGTGTCCCTCTCAAAAGGTGTCTCCAGTAAGGATGATTGTGGCAAACTAAAAAGAAAATAAAGCAAAGACTCATATAATACAAGACACTCCAAGCAAAACACATATCATGTGGTGAATAAAAATATAGCCTCAAGTAATTTACTGATGGATCGTAGAAAACAGAGGGGATGCCTTCCGGGGCATCCCCAAGCTTAGATTCTTGGTTGTCCTTGAATATTACCTTGGGGTGCCATGGGCATCCCCAAGATTAGTCTCTTGCTACTCCTTATTCCGTAGTCCATCGAAACTTCACCCAAAACATGAAAACTTCACAACACAAAACTCAACTGAAAACTCGTGAGATCCGTTAGTATAATAAAGCAAATCACCACCTTTAGGTGCTATTGCAGACTCATTCCAATTTTATATTTGCATTGTATCTACTGTATTCTAACTTCACCATGGTTCATACCCCCCGATGCGACCCATAGATTCATCAAAACAAGCGAACAACACAATGAAAACAGAATCTGTAAAAAAACAGTCTGTAGTAATCTGGACTTTAGCCAAAACTTTTGTAACTCAAAAAATTCTGAAAAATAGGAAAACATGGGCAATTTATATATCAAAAAAGTGTAAAAAATTAAGAATTTTATCATGCTCCAGCAAATTCTAACAATTCTCCTACTGGATGCAAAAGTTTTTGTTTTCTCACAGAATCAAATCAACAATCTTCCAAATCATCCCAAAGGTCTTACTTGGCACAAACTCTAATTTAAATACTAAAACACAATCATAATAGAAGTATAATTGCATATTTATTGAAAAACATAAGCAAAAACAAAAAACAAAAAAATTGGGTTGCCTCCCAACAAGCGCTATTGTTTTACGCCCCTAGCTAGGCATATTGCATAGATCTAGGTATTGTAATCTTTCTTCTGATTTTCCATAGATGTATTTTTGTCAGGAGTTTTTTCAAATATAACATGAAACACATCATCCACATAAATTGTAGCATTATCAAGTTTTCCATCTGCATATCCCCTTTGATTACCGGCTACAATCCAAGAATATTGTTGATTAACATCATTGAAAACTTATTGGATCATATCCAAAATGGGAACTTCCTTTTTAAGGTTCTCATCAAAGATGCGATCATTGCCAAGCAATTGTCTTCATAAGTAATCACTATTGTAAAGGATCTCATCAGTTTTTCATGGTTCATACCATAAAAATCAAAGATCTCCCTAGCTTCCCGCACCATGTAATCAAACTCATTCATAAGGACAAGGGTAGCTATCTTCTTAGCTCTAAGGTCTTTTATAACATGCAACTCATAAAACAATCTTTGCAAGGTAGGATGAGTACGGATAAATCTTTTCTCAAGTTTAGAAGAAGTGTTGAAATAGCTTCTGCATAAGCTTTAGTTCTTTTAAGTACATGAGCATCATCACAAGTCAAAGTTCCAACGCAATTAAAGAATTCTTGGATGGCACCTTTTCATATAACATCCCCTTGTCCCAAAATGAAAGTTTTAGCATCCAGATTAGTCGAACGTCCAATTTTAGGAGTTCTACCATCATCTGTTTCTGCCATACCAAAATCACTAATTATGATAGGTTCAAGCAAAGAAGCAAACAAGAAAAAGGCAACAATAATTATTTTTGTATTTTTCTGAAAAAGTTTTAGAAGTGGGGGAGATGAAAATGAGAGACAAATGGCGAATAATGTAAATGCAAGAGATGAGATTTAATGATGGATACTTGGTAGGCTTGATGTAGATCCTCCCCTACAACGGCGCTAGAAATTCTTCCTGCTACTTCTTGAGCTTGCGTTGGTTTTTCCCTTGAAGAGGAAATGGTGATGCAACAAAGTAGAGATAAGTATTTCCCTTAGTTGAGAACCAAGGTATTAATCCAGTAGGAAGAACATACAAGTCACCAATGGTTGCACCAACACAAACTCATAAATACTTGCACCCAACGCGATGAAGGGGTTGTCAATCCCTTCACGGTTACTTGCAAGGATGAGATCTGATAGTGATAGATATAAAAGATAAGTAAAAGTGAAAAATAAGATAAAGGTAATAAATTGCAGAAAGGAATTTTTGGGTTTTGGATTTTGTAGATCTGAAAATAATATGACAAAAGATAGACTCGGGGCCATAGTTTTCACTAGAGGCTTCTCTCTTGAAAGAAAGCATACGGTGGGTAAAGAAATTACTGTTGAGCAATTGATAGAAAAGCGCATAGTTATGAGGATATCTAAGGCAATGATCATGAATATAGGCATCACATCTGTGACAAGTAGACCGACTCCTGCCTGCATCTACTACTATTACTCCACACATCGACTGCTATCCAGCATGCATCTAGTGCATTAAGTGAACAAGAACGGAGTAACGCCTTAAGCAAGATGACATGATGTAGAGGGATAGATCCAATCAATACGAAGAAACCCCATCTTTTTATCCTTAATGAAAACAATAAAAATACGTATCATGTCCTTTTCTATCACTGGGAATAAGCACCGTAAGATTGAACCCATTATAAAGCACCTCTCCCATGGCAAGAAAATTCAATCTAGTTGGCCAAACCAAATCAATAGATCGGAGAGAGATACAACTCTATCTTAATCATGCATAAAAGAGTTTAGAGAAGACTCAAATAATATTCATAGATAATCTGATCATAAACCCACAATTCACCGAATCTCAACAAACGCACTGCAAAAGACGATTACATCGAATAGATCTCCAAGAACATCGAGGAGAACATTATATTGAAGATAAAAGAGAGAGAAGAAGCCATCTACCTACTAGCTATGGACCTGTAGGCCTATGGCAAACTACTCACACATCATCAGAAGGGCAGTAAGGTTGATTTAGAAGCCCTCCGTGGTCGAATCCCCCTCCAGCAGAGTATCAGAAAAGGCCTCCAGATGGGATCTCACGAGGAAAGAAACTTGCGGCGGCGGAAAGTATTTTTGGTGTGCCCTATGGTCTATGGGAAATATTTGGATATTTATAGAAGAAGAATTAGGGTTAGAGGAGCTAGGAGGGGCCTAGAAGCTTGGGAGCGCCCCCCTAGGGCGCGCCCCCTGAGCTTGTCATCGCCTCGTGGCCCATCTGGCCTCCCCCCGAAACTTCCAGGGTGTCTTGTGGTCCAAGAAAAATCGTCAGAAAGTTTCGCTCCATTTGGACTCCATTTGGTATTGATTTTCTGTAAAGGCAAAACAAGGAAAAAAATGCATCTGGCACTTGGCACTAGGTTAATAGGTTAGTCCCAAAAATGATATAAATTAGCATAATAATGCATATAAAACATACTAGATGGATAATATAATAGCATGGAACAATAAACAATTATAGATACGTTGGAGACGTATCACCGAGACATTGGCTAAGGGTCACAACTGCCTAAGGAACACCCTTTCTATACTGTACAAAGGGGTCAAAGCCGACGACTGGCCACTTTCAGTTTAACACGGTCACACGGGAGTCAAAAAATAAAATAACACAATCATATGATGGAATATAAAGCCGCAATCATATTAAACAAAAGGATGTCTTTTACAACCCACTACACTTCGGCATTCCGAAGTACTATCTAAAAATACATAGTGTCCTTAGGACACTTGGCCTCGCTAATTCGAGCTCCTTCTACTACCTCCGCGAGGAACTGCTCCGCGGTCCGGTCCTTCCCTTCGGGGGGCCCCGCGACTACGACCGCTACTTCGACACGTCGATAGTGCGTCTTCATGCAGGCATATGCCCATTGAGCACCCTCCAAGCACGCGGAACGCTTCCAACGAGCCACTTGGGGGACGACCTCTTGCAGCCGAGCCAAGAGCCTGGAGAAGCTGGTCAGCAGTGCCTCTATGGGCCACAGATTGACGCAGAGGTCCTGGAGCGCGGGCTTCGCCATGCAAAGAAGCTCCATTAGATGCTTCATTTGATGATTCAGCAGCTCCGGACGCAATGACGCCTGGAATTGTTGCTAGAACGCCTTCTCCGTGTCGTGGCCCTCCAGTGCGCCAAAATTGTGGCCGACGTCCAACATGCTCTTCATGAGATCCGCGAAGGCCTCTGCAGATTACTGCTACCTCTTGAGCACTGCGTTGGTTTTCCCTTGAAGAGGAAAGGGTGATGCAGCAAAGTAGCGTAAGTATTTCCCTCGGTTTTTGAGAACCAAGGTATCAATCCAGTAGGAGGCCACACGCAAGTCCCTCGTACCTGCACAAACAAATAAGAACCTTGCAACCAACGCGATAAAGGGGTTGGCAATCCCTTCATGGCCACTTGCAAAAGTGAGATCTGATAGAGATGATAAGATAATATTTTTGGTATTTTTATGATAAAGAGTGAAAGTAAACATTGCAAAATAAACGACGACAGAAATAGCTAGTTGACGGGAGATTAATATGATGGAAGATAGACCCGGGGCCATAGGTTTCACTAGTGGCTTCTCTCAAGATAGCATAAGTATTACGGTGGGTGAACAAATTACTGTCGAGCAATTGATAGAAAAGTGCATAATTATGAGAATATCTAGTCATGATCATGTATATAGGCATCACGTCCGCGACAAGTAGACCGACTCCTGCTTGCATCTACTACTATTACTCCACACATCGACCGCTATCCAGCATGCATCTAGAGTATTAAGTTCATAAGAACAGAGTAACGCATTAGGCAAGATGACATGATGTAGAGGGATAAACTCAAGCAATATGATATAAACCCCATCTTTTTATCCTCGATGGCAACAATACAATACGTGTCGTTTCCCCTACTGTCACTGGGATCGAGCACTGCATGATTGAACCTAAAGCTAAGCACTTCTCCCATTGCCAGAAAGATCAATCTAGTAGGCCAAACCAAACTGATAATTCAAAGAGACTTGCAAAGATAACCAATCATACATAAAAGAATTTAGAGAAGATTCAAATATTGTTCATAGATAATCTTGATCATAAACCCACAATTCATCGGATCTCGACAAACACATGGCAAAAAGAGTTACATCGAATAGATCTCCAAGAAGATCGAGGAGAAATTTGTATTGAGATTCAAAGAGAGAGAAGAAGCCATCTAGCTAATAACTATGGACCCGAAGGTCTGTGGTAAACTACTCACACATCATCGGAGAGGCTATGGTATTGATGTAGAAGCCCTCCGTGATCGATGCCCCCTCCGGAAGAGCGCCGGAAAAGGCCCCAAGATGGGATCTCACGGGTACAGAAGGTTGCGGTGGTGGAATTAGGTTTTCGTGGTGCTCCTGGTTGGTTTCGGGGTACGTAGGTATATATAGGAGGAAGAAGTGGGTCGGTGGAGCTACGAGGGGCCCACGAGGGTGGAGGGCGCGCCCAGGGGGTAGGCGTGCCCCCTGCCTCGTGGCCTCCTCGTTGATTGCTTGACATCCACTCCAAGTCCTCTGGATCACGTTTGTTCCAAAAATCACGCTCCCGAAGGTTTCATTCCGTTTGGATTCCATTTGGTATTCCTTTTTTGCGAAACATTGAAATAGGCAAAAAACAACAATTTGCACTGGGCCTTGAGTTAATAGGTTAGTCCCAAAAATAATATAGAAGTCTATAAATAAGCCCATTAAACATCCAAAACAGAATATATAATAGCATGGAGCAATGAAAAATTATAGATACGTTGGAGACGTATCAAGCATCCCCAAGCTTAATTCCTACTCGTCCTCGAGTAGGTAAATGATAAAAACATAATTTTTGATGTGGAATGCTACTTAGCATATTCTTCATTTTTTCTTTATTGTGGCATGAATGTTTAGATCCGAAAGATTCAAGATAAATGTTTAATGTTGACATAAAAATAATAATACTTCAAGCATACTAATCAAGCAATTATTTCTTCTCAAAATAACATGGCCAAAGAAAGTTCATCCCTACAAAATCATATAGTTTGGTCATGCTTCATTTACGTCACACAAGATGCTCTCATCTTGCACAACCCCGATGACAAGCCAAGCAATTGTTTCATACTTTAGTAATCTCAAACTTTTTCAACTTTCACGCAATACATGAGTGTGAGCCATGGATATAGCACTATGGGTGGAATAGAATATGATGATGGGGGTTGTGTGGAGAAGACAAAAAAGGAGAAAGTCTCACATTGACGCGACTAATCAACGGGCTAGGGAGATGCCCATCAATTAATGTCAATGCAAGGAGTAGGGATTGCCATGCAACGGATGCACAAGAGCTATAAATGTATGAAAGCTCAACAAAAACTAAGTGGGTGTGCATCCAACTTGCTTGCTCATGAAGACCTAGGGCATTTGAGGAAGCCCATCTTTGGAATATACAAGCCAAGTTCTATAATGAAAAATTCCCACTAGTATATGAAAGTGACAAAACAAGAGACTCTCTATCATAAAGATCACGGCGCTACTTTGAAGCACAAGTGTGGAAAAAGGATAGTAGCATTGTCCCTTTTTATTTCTATTTTTTCCTTTTTTTTCTTTTTTTGGGCCTTTTTTTGGTCTTTCTCCCTTTTTTTATTGGGACAATGCTCTATTAATGATGATCATCACACTTCTATTTATTTACAACTAAGTGATTACAACTCGATACTTAGAACAAAATATGACTCTATATGAATGCCTCCGGCGGTGTACCGGGATGGGCAATGAATCAAGAATGACATGTATGAAATAATATGCATGGTGGCTTTGCCACAAATACGATGTCAACTACATGATCATGCAAGGCAATATGACAATGATGAAGCGTTTCATAATAAATAGAACGGTGGAAAGTTGCATGGCAATATATCTCGGACTGGCTATGGAAATGCCATAATAGATAGGTATGGTGGCTATTTTGAGGAAGATATAAGGAGGTTTATGTGTGATAGATCGTATCATATCACGGGGTTTGGATGCACCGGCGAAGTTTGCACCAACTCTCAAGGTGAGAAAGGGCAATGCACGGTACCAAAGAGGCTAGCAATGATGGAACGTTGAGAGTGCGTATAATCCATGGACTCAACATTAGTCATAAAGAACTCACATACTTATTGCAAAAATCTACAAGTCATCAAAAACCAAGCACTACGCGCATGCTCCTAGGGGGATAGATTGGTAGGAAAAGACCATCGCTCGTCCCCGACCACCACTCATAAGGATGACAATCAAAGAACACCTCATGTTTCAAATTTGTTACACAACGTTTACCATACGTGCATGCTATGGGACTTGCAAACTTCAACACAAGTATTTCTAAAATTCACAACTACTCAACTAGCACAACTTTAATATTACCACCTTTATATCTCAAAACAACTATCAAGTATCAAACTTCTCTTAGTATTCAATGCACTTAAAAGTTTTTATCTTGGATGCCTATCATATTAGGACTAATTTTATAACCAAAGCAAATTACCATGCTGTTCTAAAGGACTCTCAGACTAATATAAGTGAATCATGAGAGATCAATAATTTATATAAAATATAACCACCAGCGTGCTCTAATAGATATAAGTGAAGCACTAGAGCAAAATTGTCTAACTCAAAAGATATAAGTGAAGCACATAGAGTATTCTAATAAATTCCGAATAATGTGTGTCTCTCTCAAAAGGTGTGTACATCAAAGATGATTGTGGTGAACTAAAAAGCAAAGACTCAAATCATAAAATACGCTCCAAGCAAAACACATATCATGCGGTGAATAAAAATATAGCTCCAAGTAAAGTTACCGATGGACGAAGACAAAAGAGGGGATGCCTTCCGGGGGCATCCCCAAGCTTAGGCTTTTTGGGTTGTCCTTAGATTTTACCTTGGTGTGCCTTAGGCATCCCCAAGATTAGGCTCTTGCCACTCGTTGTTCCATAATCCATCAAATCTTTACCCAAAACTTGAAAACTTCACAACACAAAACTTAACAGAAAATCTCGTGAGCTCCGTTAGCGAAAGAAAAAAAAACACCACTTCAAGGTACTGTAATGAACTCATTATTTATTTATATTGGTGTTAAAGCTACTGTATTCCAACTTTTCTATGGTTCATAAACTCCATTACTAGGCATAGATTCATCAAAATAAGCAAACAACACGCGAAAAGCAGAATCTGTCAAAAACAGAACAGTCTGTAATAATTTGCAACTAACGCAAACTTCTGGAACTCCAAAAATTCTAAAATACAATTCTGGACGTGGTTAATTTATCTATTAATCATCTGCAAAAAGAATCAACTAAATAGCACTCTCCAGTAAAAAGTTGTAGCTAATCTCGTGAGCGCTAAAGTTTCTGTTTTTTACAGCAAGATCACAAAGACTTTCCCCAAGTCTTCCCAAAGGTTCTACTTGGCACAAACACTAATTAAAACACAAAAACACATCTAACCAGAAGCTAGATGGATTATTCATTCCTAAACAGAACCAAAAAGCAAAAAACTAAAATAAAATTGGGTTGCCTCCCAACAAGCGCTATCGTTTAATGCCCCTAGCTAGGCATAAAGGCAAGGATAGATCTAGGTATTGCCATAATGATAGTAGGGTAAATCACGAAAACTCATCTCATATTCCCTACGTTCAGCAGCAAGTTTTCTTTGTGGCTAGCAAAAGTAATCAAAAGGGCTAAATTTAATAGGACAAAAGTCCCCAAGGTCAAGCTCGGGAGGTATGGGTTCCTCCTTTGGCCCCTTATATTGCACAACAAATTCATCATTATAAGCATTCTTTTGGCAATAAGTCATGAGCCTTTGTTCAAGAGAAAAACCTAACCCGTTGTTCTGAATAGCAAAGTCATCATTAAGTTCAAAAATTCTATCAACTAGAACATCGGTAGGAACCTTTTTTCTAAGGTTTTCATTGTAAGCAACATGATCTAAGGATCGTAAGCGCATTAAATCTTCTTGATTAAAAAGGATAGCCTCTATGGGAGGACGACCAGCGTCCACCCTATAATGCGCAAAAATTTCATTGGCCTCTTTCATTATAAATCTGAACTCATGTGCCAAAAATATAGTAGCAGCTCGCTTAACAGAAGAATGCTCGATATTGGAGAACTCTAAAAAAATCCTTTGTATGCAAGGATGCAAATGAATAAATTGTCTTTCAAGTTCAACTACGAGCAAGGATATAGCCTCCACGAGACTACTAGTTCTATGAAGAATAGACCCACCCATAGAGGGTAAGGTACCGGCACAAGTAAAGAAATCTTGAAGAACTCCTTTCCCAATAATATTACCGCCACCAATCCAAAACTTTTTAGTGTGTAAAATAGTAGGATCTTCAACAAAAACATCAAAGTTTTCCATACTATTATCCTTATCAACGATAACCTCCCCAGTTTCAGACATGACGGCAGTACAGAGAACGAACACACAGGAAGCAAGAGAAAAAGAGGCGAACGGAAAAAGATGGCGAATAAAACGGCAAGGGTGAAGTGGGGGAGAGGAAAACGAGAGGCAAATGGCAAATAATGCAATGCGAGGGATAAGAGTTTGTGATGGGTACTTGGTATGTCTTGACTTGTGCGTAGACTCCCCGGCAACGGCGCCAGAAATGGCTCATTGTCGGGAAATCAAATCTTGACTTGACTTGGTGCACAGCTCCCTGGAAACGGTGCCAGAAATCCTTCTTGCTACCTCTTGAGCACTGCGTTGGTTTTCCCTTGCAGAGGAAAGGGTGATGCAGCAAAGTAGTGTAAGTATCTCCCTCAGTTTTTGAGAACCAAGGTATCAATCCAGTAGGAGGCCACACGCAAGTCCCTCGTACCTACACAAACAAATAAGAACCTTGCAACCAACGCGATAAAGGGGTTGTCAATCCCTTCACGGCCACTTGCAAAAGTGAGATCTGATAGAGATGATAAGATAATATTTTTGGTATTTTTATGATAAAGAGTGAAAGTAAAGATTGCAAAATAAACGGCGACAGAAATAGCTAGTTGACGGGAGATTAATATGATAAAAGATGACCCAGGGGCCATAGGTTTCACTAGTGGCTTCTCTCAAGATAGCATAAGTATTACGGTGGGTGAACAAATTACTATCGAGCAATTGATAGAAAAGTGCATAATTATGAGAATATCTAGTCATGATCATGTATATAGGCATCATGTCCGCGACAAGTAGACCGACTCCTGCCTGCGTCTACTACTATTACTCCACACATTGACCGCTATCCAGCATGCATCTAGAGTATTAAATTCATAAGAACAGAGTAACGCATTAGGCAAGATGACATGATGTAGAGGGATAAACTCAAGCAATATGATATAAACCCCATCTTTTTATCCTCGATGGCAATAATACAATACATGTCGTTTCCCCTACTGTCACTGGGATCGAGCACCGCATGATTGAACCAAAAGCTAAGCACTTCTCCCGTTGCAAGAAAGATCAATCTAGTAGGCCAAACCAAACTGATAATTCGAAGAGACTTGCAAAGATAACCAATCATACATAAAAGAATTCAGAGAAGATTCAAATATTGTTCATAGATAATCTTGATCATAAACCCACAATTCATCGGATGTCGACAATCACACCGCAAAAAGAGTTACATCGAATAGATCTCCAAGAAGATCGAGGAGAACTTTGTATTGAGATTCAAAGAGAGAGAGAAGAAGCCATCTAGCTAATAACTATGGACCCGAAGGTCTGTGGTATACTACTCACACACCATCGGAGAGGCTATGGTATTGATGTAGAAGCCCTCCGTGATCGATGCCCCCTCCGGCAGAGCGCCGGAAAAGGCCCCAAGATGGGATCTCACGGGTACAGAAGGTTGCGGCGGTGGAATTAGGTTTTCGTGGTGCTCCTGGTTGGTTTTGGGGTACGTAGGTATATATAGGAGGAAGAAGTAGGTCGGTGGAGCTACGAGGGGCCCACGAGGGTGGAGGGCGGGCCCAGGGGGTGGGCGGGCCCAGGGGGTAGGCGCGCCCCCTGCCTCGTGGCCTCCTCGTTGATTGCTTGACGTCCACTCCAAGTCCTCTGGATCACATTTGTTCCAAAAATCATGCTCCCGAAGGTTTCATTCCATTTGGATTCCGTTTGATATTCCTTTTCTGCGAAACACTGAAATAGGCAAAAAAACAGCAATTTGCACTGGGCCTTGGGTTAATAGGTTAGTCCCAAAAATAATATAAAAGTGTATAAATAAGCCCATTAAACATCCAAAACAGAATATATAATAGCATGGAGCAATCAAAAATTATAGATACGTTGGAGACGTATCAATCGCAATAGCCGAGTGAGCTCGACGAACCCCTTGTTGCCAAAAACACATTGAAGCAAAAGCGGCTTACCTGCAGCGATCTGCCCCACTTGCTGGAGCACCTCGCGGTCAGCCTGGGAATGTGTCTGGACCTCGGCGTGCACTAGGAATAGCTTCTCGAGCTTTGCTCTCAACACTTTCTCCTTGTCTTGAAGGGCGTCGCGCTCCTGGTACATGCCCTTCAGGGTCTCCTCTACCTCCAGGACCCGCTGAGGGAGTCCTGGACTGAGGGGTCCTCGGGCGTCCGGCCTATTATCAATTGGCCAGACTGGTGGGCTGTGAAGACATGAAGGCCGAAGACTGTACCCGTGTCCGGATTGGACTCTCCTTGGCGTGGAAGGCAAGCTTGGCAACCAACTATGAAGATTCCTTCTTATGTAACCGACTCTATGTAACCCTAGATCCCCCCAGTGTCTATATAAACCGGAGGGCGTAGTCCGGAAAAAATATACTCATTACCATAGTCATATAGGCTAGACTTCTAGGGTTTTGCCATTACGATCTCGAGGTAGATCAACTCCTGTAATACTCATATTCATCAAGATCGATCAAGCAGGAAGTAGGGTATTACCTCCATAGAGAGGGCCCAAACCTGGGTAAACATCGTGTCCCCTGTCTCCTGTTACCATCGACCTTAGACGCACAGTTCGGGACCCCCTACCCGAGATCCGCCGGTTTTGACACCGACATTGGTGCTTTCATTGAGAGTTCCACTGTGCCGTCGACGAAAGGTTCGATGGCCCCTTCGATCGTTGATAGTGATGCTGTCCAAGGTGAAACCTTCCTCCCTGGAAAGATCTTCGTATTCGGCGGCTTCGTACTGTGGGCCAACTCGCTTGGCCATCGGGAGCAGATCAATAGCTATGCCCCTGGCCACCAGGTCAGATTTGGAAGCTTGAACTATGTTGCGGACTTTCGTGGAGACTTGATCTTCAATGGATTTGAGACCGCGGCGATCGCTCCCCTTCGCTTCGATGAACATAACTTAAATCTGTCATCAGACCATATTCAGGAGATGGTCCCTGTAACTGCTACGACCTTAGATCCGGAGCAGATCGCGCCATCCGAAGCCACAGAATCCACGGCGTTGGAGCTGCACACAGACTCAACACCTTGCAATATCTGCGTCAACGGAATTCCGGACTCGTTTCCGACTATAAGTTCCAAACCACGCATGCCTGTGGAAGCAGAGCTGGATCGGTTATCGATCTTCGAGTTCAGCGCCGCAGATATCTTCCAACACTCGGCCTTGGGCAATGTGCTAAATTCATTAAAGAGCCTGTCCTTGGCGGGGGACTCACAGCCGAACTATGTCCGGTTCGAACTGGAGGCTGATGATGGAGAATTTTGCTTCCCACCCACCACCCACTTCATAGCCACTGTCGAGGACTTAACCGACATGCTTGATTACGGCTCCGAAGACATCGACGGTATAGACAACGATGCTGGCAAGGAGCAAGGCCAAGACCCGCCATTCACTGGACGTGGGATGGCCACCTCTTCGTACGACGTGTACATGGTTGATACACCTAAAAAAGCTAGCGATGATGACAAAGAAGATCCAGTTGAGAATAAACCTCCTGAGACACAGTCCAAGTGCCGGCACCCTAAACGCCGCTCTAAGTCACATCGCTCAAAAGGCAGCAACGCTGGCACCGGAGAAAATAGTACTCTGGACGATGTCGAAGACAATGAAGACCCTGTTGGAGCAAGATCCGAACAAGAGGAACAAGAAAACGGGCAAGCCAACCCCGATGAACAGGCCCTGCCCAGCAACAATTCGGAGGATGACAACTACCTTCCGCTCTTCGAAGATGAGGTAAGCCTCGGCGACGAAGACTTCATTGTACCCGAAGAACCCCTCGAGCAGGAGCGCTTCAAGCGCATGCTAATAGCTACTGCAAGGAGGCTGAAAAAGAAGCAGCAACAGCTTCAAGCTGACCAAGACCTGCTCAACGATAGATGGACTGAAGTCCTGGCCGCTGAAGAATACAGCCTTAGTGGCCCAGCCAAAAGCCACCTGAAGCATAGATTGCTACCTCAGTTCGATGACGAGGCGCTGGAGCTCGTACCATCATCACACAATGCAGCAGGTCATCGACAACTCGGTCCGGATAAAGAGGCAACTCAAGCCGAACCCCAAACCGCCCCACCTCGTTGTAAAGGCAAGACTAACACAGCTCGTGGTTGTACAAACGACCTTTGACGGGACTTGGACAGTAGAGCAGGACACGCAAGATCGATCTACGGACCGCGAGGGCATGCCTCGACACGCGACGATGGCTACCTATTCGGACGTGACAAACCTAGCCACGCCCGGGCCGAAAAATGCAAATGGAATCCTTCGGAGTTACGTCGCAGCATGGCCCAACATAGAGGCGCCGCACACCCTCTTTGCTTCACTGATGAAGTAATGGATCACGAATTCCCCGAAGGAGTCAAACTCGTCAATATTGAATCATACAACGGAACAACCGATCCCGCAGTATGGATAGAAGATTTTATCCTCCACATCCATATGGCCCGTGGAGACGACCTCCATGCCATTAAATACCTCCCACTAAAGCTAAAAGGGCCATCTCGGCACTGGTTAAACAGCCTGCTTGAAAATTCCATAGGCAGCTGGGAGGACTTGGAAGAAGCCTTCCTTGACAACTTCCAAGGAACATATGTCCGGCCACCGGATGCCGATGACCTAAGTCACATTGTCCAGTAGCCCGGAGAGTCAGCCAGGAAGCTCTGGACTTGGTTCTTAGTCAAAAAGAACCAAATCGTCGACTGTCCGGACGCGGAAGCCCTTGCGGCCTTCAGACACAGCATCCGGGATGAATGGCTTGCACGCCACCTCGATCAAGAAGGACCTAAATCCATGACAGCCCTTACTGCTCTAATGACCCGCTTCTGCGTGGAAGAAGACAGCTGGCTCGCTCGTAGAAGCAATAGCGCCAGCGACCCGGGAACTTCCGAAATCCGAGACGGCAACGGCAAGCCACGACGAAGCAAATACAACAGTCGCAATGATAATGAAAGATCACGCGACACATCGGTCAAAGCCGGATTCAGCAATCCCAAGCCCGGTCAACGAAAGAAGCCATTCAATACAAACTGAGACGAACCATCCAACCTAGACAGGATATTGGACCGACCCTACCAGATTCACGGCCACCCCGATAAACCAGCTAATCATACCAACAGAAACTGCTGGGTCTTTAAGTAGGCCGGCAAGCTCAACACCGAACATAAGGGAAGGAGGCCGCCAGGCGACAGGGACGACGGAGAGGTTCACCAATGAAATACCGGGGGTCAGAAGCAATTTCCACCAGAGGATGGACTACTCCTAGAGCGGAAATAGCAGTCCGGCTTCCGCCGCCCACCTCGTATACCTGCAAAATTTGTACCACGTAGACATCACTACGCACTCAAGATACAATGGGCATTGGCGGAAGCACACTACGGACAAAGTCTGCAAGCATTCCCGTAACATTTTTTATCTATTTTATTTTTATTTTTTTCCTTCACTATCTCTTAAAAACAGGTGACGAACAGGACAAACATCTAAAGCTGACTCTATCGGAGTTCGGATTCGTACACTCACGTAAGGGGCTACTTCCATCAAGGATTCCCCTTGCCGAGGACAGGCGGCGCAGACGTGCGATAGGAGGTCCAAAAGAACTTTTTGTAGACCGCACTCTTTATTTCGAGCCTGTACTATGCCTCTTCCTCCACCTCCGACCCCGAGCATGTCAAATATCCGGGGTTGTGGTCTTTATATATATAAAGTAATCATTGCATATCACTCAGGTCCCAGTAAACAGTATCCGAATTAATCATCCGTGTTGTTTCGCCAATGAATATGGCTCCCATGGTTGTTTCACAGATATACCTTGGCATAACCTGCCAGGGGCTCAGTATGGGAACAAATGAGTTGCCAACAAAAGTCCGAACAGCTCTATAGCGTACTTCGGCGTCGCAAGTTTGGCCTTATATGCATCAGCTCCGAATCATTGTCTTGGGTCAATAGTTGGGTTGCCCGGCTCCTGTGCTTGCTACCCTATGTTCCGCTCCATCGGCTAGGGTAGTAAAGGGAGAACTACTGTGATTGTGCTTCCGGTTCATCTGGTCAAGTACCTCAGTAGAGAAAGCCGAAAACTGACTGTCATGATGCGGCGAGAGCTGGTCAACCACTTGACGACTTATTGGAATCTTTAGCGATTCTCCGTGTCACACGAGGGATCTTTTTCAGATCAAATATGTAAAGCATCGTATTATAATACACCGCGTACATACCAGGGGCTATGTCGTAGTCCCACCATAAAACTCCTATGGCTAAGTGAAAGTGTTAACGCCCTATAGTCCGATTGCCTGGTTCGCCGCATTATCACCTCCTTCATGGACCAAGACGTTGGATAAAGAGTGATTAAATGCTTTTCCGAACACCCCCGTACTTCCTACGAGGGGGCTGAAGCCGACGACTGGAAAACTTTCAGATTATATTACAACGGCCGCACAGGAGGAATAGAAGCTTTAGAGCAAAACATAAAAATAGATTAACTATAAAGTTGTCTTTTACAATTCTCATACACCTCACTCGAACATTATGTCTTTCGAGCACTGACCCTCTATCAAGCGGGCGGCCTCTAGGACGTCTTCAAAATAATGCTCCGGTTCAGGACGGTCCTTGCCCTTGGGTGGACTCTTTGCCGCAACATCGATGGCCTTCATCTTCCCCCAGAATGTCTTGACTCGGGCAAAAGCCATCCGTGCACCCTCAATGCACGCCGACTGCTTCACAACGTCGATACGCGGCACCGCGTCAACAAGCCTTTGCACCAAACCGAAGTAGCTATCCGGAACATGCTCAGTTGGCCACAGCCGGATTATGACGTTCTTCATGGCAGCGCCGGATATCCTATGAAGCTCGGCCCATTGGGACATCTGTTCAATCAGCAACATAGGGCGCTTTGCTGCGCCAAACTGTGACCAGAAAAGCTTCTCCGTTGCGTACCCATCTCGCGCTTGGTAATACTGCGCCGCATCGGCAGAACTCTTCGGCAAGTATAAAAACTCATCCGAAGAACTCCACACTCGGTTAAGCTGAGCATAGTTCGGATCGCCGAACTTAGTTTGTAGCAAAAAGGGCTTACCAGCCGCAATCTCCCCAGCTTGTCGGATCTCCTCACGGGCTGCTCTCGATTCCGACCGCGCTTCTCTCGCCTCTTGTAAGGCCTTGTCCAGTTCAGCCGTTTTGGCTTCATTCTCCTTCTCCAGAAATTCACAGCGGCTAGTAGCATTTTTCAGTTCGAGCGCCATCGTGGATACTTTCTCCTCGTCCTGGCGCCGTGCAGCTTGTTCGGCTTTTAACTCAGCCGATGCCTTTTCGGCAGCAGCATTGCTACACCGGGCCTACTCCTTGGCCCGGGCCAGCTCCGCTCGAAGAACTTCAACAGCGGCAGCACCATCTACAGCCATGGATATTCCAGCATATAAATTTCAGCATCATGCTTATACCACAAAAATGTAGGGGGATTGCCCCGAATACATACCTTGCGACTCGTCAAGATGCATATTGATTAACGCAAGATCGTCCCCTACCACATCAAGCTTCCGCTGCAGCTCGGCAATATCCATAGTTTGGGAAGTAGCTAAGGGGGAAGCAGCCTGTGTTCAAGTTCATCAGGTTAGTCCTTGAATAATTTTCGATCCTCCGTTCGCTTCCCAGTGGAAGCCAACCCGAGTCTCAGGGGCTACTACCTATACATAGGTGCATCTTTGCAAATAAAACATAGCTGAAAACATTATGTCGCAAACCTCGAAGCCTTTTAGCAGGCTCATGAAGGCTTCATTTAATCCGCTCTTCGCGGACAAAATCTTCTCAACCACTGTACCCATCAAGGTACGCTGTTCCCCCGAGACAGACGCGTTTCGCGACATGTCCCGCAATATGTCCGGAGCGGCTGGGTCTCTGGAAGCCGCTCTAGGAGCACAGTCGTCCTTTGAAGGAATTCGCTCACCTGTCTCCGGAATCATCGTCGGCTGCAAGCCAGACAGTCCGGGGCCTTTATTGGTGGCCCCAGAATCCCGGACGGTCGGAGGTCCACCTTCGGGTACCGCCTCTTTCATCCCCTGCACAGCTTGTTGAGCAAGAAAAACCCTCTGCGATGACACTTCGGAGTCGTCCGCCTTATTGGGCGAGGAGGTCGGGGGAGGCGTCTCGCTTTCCATCATCTTTGGGAGGAGACCTCCCAAAGAAGAGGATTGCCCAAAAAAACTCTGTGCTGGCCTGTAAAAATGCACGGACACGTTACGTATTTCTTCGGTAACGGGAAAGGAGCGGGACGCAATCAAAGTACCCCAGATTCACTTACGGTTTGGTCGAGGGCTTGTCCCCATGTTGGAGCTGTTCAACGGCGTCGCTTTCCAAACCCAAGCCGCTCGACGATGGCATCATGCCCCTCTTGGGAGACCGCCCCTCCCAACCTTTGGAGGCGGCCCTTTTCCTCCTGCTCGGAGAAGGGATACTGGCTCCTCTTTCGCCTCTGTCTTCAGGCGAGGAATGGTCGATTTCTCCGGACTCAGTATCCGACTTACCTCCGGAACAAAGGTCATCTCGGGTCTTTTCACTCTCCTCTTTGCCCTCCCTTGTTGGCGCCTGGTATGGTGTCGAGGCCAGCATCCTTGTTAATACAGGATTAGCTGATTCTTCGGGAAGGGGAGCCGGACACCTAATCCGTTCCACTTTCTTTATCCAGCCCGGAAAAAGGATGATTCGGCCAGTGTCTTACCACTGGGTATCTGATTATGAGGTGTTCAGCGAACGGGTACTTAGCGGGGTGTCCGGATGGTTACAGTCTAGGCCGATATCTTCTGTGGTGTCCGGCCATTGCTTTCGTTTCCCGAAAAATAATCTCCACATTCCTTCGTGCGTAGTGCCAAAGAAGTGCTGAAGAGTCCGTGGCCCTTCTGGATTGAACTCCCACATGCGGAGAGACCGTTGCTGGCACGGCAGGGTCCGGCGGACTAGCATTACTTGAGCAACATTGACGATAGTGATGTCCCTCTCAATGAGGCTTCGGATGCGACTTTGCAGAGCCTGCACCTCGTTCGTTGGTCCCCAGTCCAACCCCTTATTAATCCACGATGCAAGCTGAATTGGGGGGCTGGATCGGAATGTTGGCGCAGCTGCCCTCTTGGAGCCACGGGGCTCGGTGATGTAGAACCATCCCTGCTGCCATAAATCGGAAGATTTGGCAAAGGATCCTTTCAGCCAAACAGCGCTAGCAAACTTGCTCACTGTGGCACCACCGCACTCTGCCTGCTCCCCCTCTATCACTTGCGGCTTCACATTGAAGGTCTTGAGCCACAAGCCGAAGTGCGGAGGAGTTCGGAGGAACGCTTCGCACGTGATGATAAACGCCGAGATAAAAGCCGAAGTGCGGAGGAGTCCGGGGCCAGATCGTGAAAATCTAGCCCATAATAGAACATGAGCCCTCGGACGAAGGGGTTAAGCGCAAACCCTAACCCGCGGAGGAAGTGGGACACAAACACGACCCTCTCGCCGGATCTGGGGGTGGGAATAACCTGCCCCTCGGCAGGAAGCCGATGAAGGATTTCTGCGGTCAGATACCTCGCCTCCTGAAGCATTGCAATATCTCCCTCCGTGACAGAGGAAGCCACCCACCGGCCTTGACGGCTGGATTCGGACATGATCGGAACTTGTGGCGATTGAAACCCGAGTGTTGGAACTCGGGGTAGCAAGGGTTGAGGGAGAAGCAAGCGTGAAAGAAAAAAGACGGGTCTGTGCCCCTATATAAAGACCGCGAATATCGAGCGTCTCCTCCTGGGCCTCAAAACTTGCCTATTCCCAAGGAGTTGTACCCAAGTGACGGTTTGGTTACCCACGTCCGGGTTAATAAGAATCCCTTAAAAAAGGGGATACACGATCTCCGCTTGGATAAGACGATTCCAATAAAACCACGTCTCAATGACGGGCTCGCCAACGGTTCGAAAATAATGACCGTGCAGGCGTGATGTCATATTACCCAAAAGGTTGTCAGCAGATTGGGTTCGTGAAATATTATATCATCTGCATTTGTGTTTACCAGTCCGGATACAATCATTACATCTGAAGACTATCTTGGAGTTCGGAAAGAAGGGAACCTGCCTTGCAATGCCGAAGACAATCTGCACGCCGGACTCCTCGTCATTGAAGCCAGGTTCAGGGGCTACTGAGGGAGTCCGGGACTGAGGGGTCCTTGGGCTTCCGGCCTATTATCAATGGGCCGGACTGGTGGGCTGTGAATACATGAAGGCCGAAGACTGTACCCGTGTCCGGATTGGACTCTCCTTGGCGTGGAAGGCAAGCTTGGCGACCAACTATGAAGATTCCTTCTTATGTAACCGACTCTATGTAACCCTAGATCCTCCCGGTGTCTATATAAACCGGAGGGTGTAGTCCGGAAAAGATATACTCATTACCATAGTCATACAGGCTAGACTTCTAGGGTTTTGCCATTACGATCTCGAGGTAGATCAACTCTTGTAATACTCATATTCATCAAGATCAATCAAGCAGGAAGTAGGGTATTACCTCCATAGAGAGGGCCCGAACCTGGGTAAACATTGTGTCCCCTATCTCCTGTTACCATCGACCTTAGACGCACAGTTCGGGACCCCCTACCCGAGATCCGCCGGTTTTGACACCGACACCCGCGCCTGGTCCTTCGGTGGCTAGGTCCTTCTCCACCTTGATGGCCGCAAATTTCTACTGCTTGGCCTCCTACTGAGCTTTCGCCAGCTCGGCCTTGAGCACCTCAAGCTCTGTCACAGCAGCTGGCAAGAGAAACAACTCGGCGTCAACACTACAAATTCATATGCATTTTCAGAGTAAATTTGACAAACACGGCAACCACTTGTGCTCACCTTGAGGCATCTCGATATGCTTCTGCATCAGATCGAGGTCCTCCTCGGACCTCTTGAGCTTCCGGTTCATCTCCGCAATCTCCTCAGAGGCGGAGTTCGGAGCCGAGGTCGATGCCTGCAAACACACACTCCTTACTTAGTCCTCGCCCCCGATGTCAATCCTCTGGACAAATATTTTTTGAAGGCAAGCCAGAGTCTTGAGGGCTACTTACTAAACACCACATGATGCTCTGCTTCGACTCCGAAGCTAGTTTATTAAAACTAGCTTTGGGCTCGGGGGCTATTGGCTGGCTATGCTCTATAAATACTACGATGTGACATAAGTAAAAAATGTCTTCGGACAAATGCACGGGTTTACGAATAATTCTAAGCGTGGAGGTTACTCTTAATGCAAATACAAAGAAGTATACCTCGAAGCTCTTCATGAGGCCCTTGAAGACCTCGTGCATCCTGTCCTCTGCGGACCGAAAGCCCTGCAGTGCCGCATCGATCAGCATGTCGTGCTCTCCCTTGATGGAGGAGCCCGCTAAGGCTAACTCCATCTCCTCAGTCCATCCTGCGGCAGCCCGCCCTGGGGTGGGATGTGGGGGCGGTAGAACCTCTGAATCCAACACCGAGGTGCTGGGAACAAAGGCCTCCAGCTGTGGTGTTGACGCCGGAGTCGGCCTCGGCTGGGCCGATGTCGGGCCCAGCCCTTCCTTGGCGACCCCGAGGACCTTGTCCCCTTGGCCCTGCTTGGTCGAGGTTCCAACCTCGGCCATGATTACCGGCACCTCAGCCCCTGTGGTGTTAACCAAGGGGGTTAGACCAGATGTTGCTTACCCCAGCCCCTCGAGAGCTGGAGGGGAAGCGGTAGGCTCGGGCGTCCCGCTGGCCATCGGTAATCCGCTTGAAGTGTCGCCGCTGAGGTGTACCTTTCGGAAAACTGGAGAAAATAACCTGTATAAGTCTTATCTTGATGAACACTCTTTTTGAAGACCAAAAATGGTTGCGATGACATACCTCCGGGGTGCCGGCTGTTGGGGAACGTAGTAATTTCAAAAAAAATTCCTACGCACACGCAAGATCATGGTGATGCATGGCAACGAGAGGGGAGAGTGTCATCCACGTACCCTCGTAGACCGTAAGGAGAAGCGTTATGAGAACGCGGTTGATGTAGTCGTACGTCTTCACGATCCGACCGATCCAAGTACCAAACGCACGGCACCTCTGAGTTCAGCACACGTTCAGCTCGGTGACGTCCCACGAACTCCGATCCAGCAGAGCTTCGAGGGAGAGTTCCGCCAGCACGACGGCGTAATGACGGTGACGATGATGCTACCGACGCAGGGCTTCGCCTAAGCACCGCTACGATATGACCGAGGTGGATTATGGTGGAGGGGGGCACCGCACACGGCTAAAAGATCAATGATCAATTGTTGTGTCTCCAAGGGGTGCCCCCCTCCCCGTATATAAAGGAGTGGAGGAGGGGGAGGGGGGCGACCTCCTATGGCGCGCCCCATGAGGAGTCCTACTCCCACCGGGAGTAGTACTCCCCCTTCCAAGTAGGAGTAGGAGAGGGGAAGGAAGGGAGAGAAGGAGAGAAGGAAGGGAGAGAAGGAGAGAAGGAAAGTTCCGGTAACCCCCCAGTACTCTGGTATATGTCTGAAACCTCCCAAAACACTTCCGATGTCCGAACATAGTCGTCCAATATATCGATCTTTACGTCTCGACCATTTCGAGACTCCTCATCATGTCCGTGATCATATCCGGGACTCGGAACTACCTTCGGTACATCAAAACACAAAAACTCATAATGCCTATTGTCACCGAACGTTAAGCGTGAAGACCCTACGGGTTCGAGAACTATGCAGACATGATCGAGACACGTCTCCGGTCAATAACCAATAGTGGTACCTGGATGTTCATATTGACTCCTACATATTCTACGAAGATCGGTCAAACCGCATAACAACATACATTGTTCCCTTTGTCATCGGTATGTTACTTGCCCGAGATTTGATCGTCGGTATCTCAATACCTAGTTCAATCTCATTACCGGCAAGTCTCTTTACTCGTTCCGTAATGCATCATCCCGCAACTAACTCATTAGTTGCATTGCTTGCAAGGCTTATAGTGATGTGTATTACCGAGAGGGCCCAGAGATACCTCTCCGACAATCGGAGTGACAAATCCTAATCTCGATCTATGCCAACCCAACAAGTACCTTCGGAGACACCTGTAGAGCACCTTTATAATCACCCAGTGACATTGTGACGTTTGGTAGCACACAAAGTGTTCCTCCGGTATTCGGGAGTTGCATAATCTCATAGGCATAGGAACATATATAAGTCATGAGCAATAGCAATATACTAAACGATCAAATGCTAAGCTAACGGAATGGGTCAGGTCAATCACATCATTCTCTAATGATGTGATCCCGTTAATCAAATGACAACTCATGTCTATGGCTAGGAAACTTAACCATCTTTGATTCAACGAGCTAGTCAAGTAGAGGCATACTAGTGACACTTAGTTTGTCTATATATTCACACATGTACTAAGTTTCTGGTTAATATAATTCTAGCATGAATAATAAACATTTATCATGATATAAGGAAATATAAATAACAACTTTATTATTGCATCTAGGGCATATTTCCTTCACCGGCTTCTCCCTCTCCATCTCGAGGAGGTTATCTTCTGGCCTTTCCGTCGCGCTTCTGCCTTGGCAACCTCAGACGCCTCCCTCTTCCCCTTAAGGGATGGGTTTCTTTCCTCCGTGTCCTCCTCCACACCATCCTCGTGGGTGGAGGAGGTGTGGGTCTCCTCAGATCGGCTGACCAAGGTCTCCCGTGCCCGAAGTCCCGCCTTGCCCCTTGGAGGTTTCGACCACTTGGGGATCACCACATGTAGCTCCTCAACTAACAGGGCCGTGAGCAGGGGGTTCTCTCCCCCTCGGGCAGCGGCGCCGGGTACAGCATTCGCTGCGCCTTGGAGATCCACTTTTGCAAATATAAGATCAGTTGATTAGCCGAAGTCCATAAGATTCAAAGAAACACAGAGTGTAAAACTGTGTATTGAGAGACTACCTCGGGGGCGTCGTGGCTCGCTTCAAAGCCGATGTCCCGCCCTTCCGAAGGGAAATCTTTCTCGGATGGCTTGAACAGCAGCATCCACATCCCAGCCAAGGTGGAGCGGAACAAGTGGTGCACGGGCACCGCATCCTCGGGCTTGTACGCCCACATTGGGGTGGCCCGAGATTGGAGTGGCATGACACGGCGGTGGAGCATGATGTTTACCACGTCCACCAGCTGGAGGTTCTTCTAGTTTGTCCAGAAGTTGATCTTCTCGGACAACGCCTTCACCTCCTTTGGGTCCCCCCCACTCCATACCCTTCTTCTTCCAAGACACAAGCTTCTCCAGAGGCCCAGCCGAAAATGTTGGGACCTCGGCCTGGCTAGCGGCGAGCGGCTAGATGATGTAAAACCACTCATGTCGCAACTCCTTGATGGTCTCCACGAAGGTGCCTTTGAACCAGCCCGCCTTCCGGTCCTTGCTGATCATCGCGCCCTCGCACTCGGCAAGCTCGGAGCTGCTGGACTTCGGCTTGATGCCAAAGATCTTCAGCCACAATCCGAAGTGCAGCTCGATGCGAACGAAGGCCTGATGCCTACTACACAACCTTCTTCTTGTAGACGTTGTTGGGCCTCCAAGTGCAGAGGTTTGTAGGACATTAGAAAATTTCCCTCAAGTGGATGACCTAAGGTTTATCAATCCGTGGGAGGTGTAGGTTGAAGATGGTCTCTCCCAAACAACCCTGCAACCAAATAACAAAGAGTCTCTTGTGTCAACAACACACCCAATACAATGGTAAATTGTATAGGTGCACTAGTTCGGCGAAGAGATGGTGATACAAGTGTAATATGGATGATAGATATTTTGTAATCTAAAAATATAAAAACAGCAAGGTAACTAATGATAAAAGTGAGCACAAACGGTATTGCAATGCTAGGAAACAAGGCCTAGGGTTCATACTTTCACTAGTGCAAGTTCTCTCAACAATAATAACATAATTGGATCATATAACTATCCCTCAACATGCAACAAAGAGTCACTAATAACGGAGACCAAACGAAGAGATTATTGTAGGGTACGAAACCACCTCAAAGTTATTCTTTCGGATCGATCTATTCAAGAGTTTGTAGTAAAATAACACGAAGCTATTCTTTCCGTTCAATCTATCATAGAGTTCATACTAGAATAACACCTTAAGACACAAATCAACCAAAACCCTAATGTCACCTAGATACTCGAATGTCACCTCAAGTATCCGTGGGTATGATTATACGATATGCATCACACAATCTCAGATTCATCTATTCAACCAACACAAAGAACTTCAAAGAGTGCCCCAAAGTTTCTACCGGAGAATCAAGACGAAAACGTGTGCCAACCCCTATGCATAGGTTCATGGGCGGAACCCGCAAGTTGATCACCAAAACATACATCAAGTGGATCACGTGATATCCCATTGTCACCACAGATAAGCACGGCAAGACATACATCAAGTGTTATCAAATCCTTAAAGACTCAATCCGATAAGATAACTTCAAAGGGAAAACTCAATCCATTACAAGAGAGTAGAGGGGGAGAAACATCATAAGATCCAACTATAATAACAAAGCTCGCGATACATCAAAATCGTATCACCTCAAGAACACGAGAGAGAGAGAGAGATCAAACACATAGCTACTGGTACATACCCTCAGCCCCGAGGGTGAACTACTCCCTCCTCGTCATGGAGAGCGCCGGGATGATTAAGATGGCCACCGGTGAGGGATCCCCCCTCCGGCAGGGTGCCGGGACAGGGTCCCGATTGGTTTTTGGTGGCTACAGAGGCTTGCAGCGGCGGAACTCCCGATCTATTCTGCTTTCTGGAGGTTTTAGTATTTATAGGATTTTTTGGCGTAGGTCTCACGTCAGGGGGGTCTCCGGGTTGTCCACGAGGCAGGGGCCCACGCCCAGGGGGGAGGGCGCGCCCCCCACCCTCGTGGGCAGCCCGGGACTCTTCTGGCCCAACTCTTTTGCTCCGGGGTCTTCTTTTGGTCCATAAAATATCATCAAAAATTGGCACGTCAATTGGACTCCATTTGGTATTCCTTTTCTGTAAAACTCAAAAAAAGGAAAAAACAGAAACTGGCACTAGGCTCTAGGTTAATAGGTTAGTCCCAAAAATCATATAAAACTGCATCCCCAAGCCCATTAAACATCCAAGATGGATAATATAATAGCATGAATACTTCATAAATTATAGATACGTTGGAGACGTATCAGCATCCCCAAGCTTAATTCCTGCTCGTCCTCGAGTAGGTAAATGATAAAAGAAATAATTTATGAAGTGTGAATGCTAGCAGGTGCACAAGTTTGAGCAATGATAATTTCAATCACCTTTTCTAGCTTCATCATATGTCATAACAGTAGCTCAACTCATAGAACTTTTCATGATCAAGTAACAAACTATTCACATGTTAAAGTATAGATCATAAACTTTCTTGAAAACTAACAAACTATGTTCTCAGTCATCAAACAATTGCAATTCATCTTATTTTCAGGAAGGGTCTATGTAAGAGCTTTGTTTTAGCAAACTTCACATAGTCAACTATCATTTAGTCTTCCATGATTGCTACCACTCAAAGCATATTTTTAGAACAAATAGTATTCATCGAACACAGAGAAAGATAGGGGCTTAATGTTTCGCCTCCCAACCTTTTACCTCAAGGGTAATGTCAACAGTAATAATTCATGATCAAATATATTTGAATGGCCATATATGCTTAGATCTTTCCATCACATGATGCTTGCCAACTAAAGAGTAGGTTGGAATGAGAAGGAATACTACTGACTCTTGCATAAAAGTAAAGGATAGACCCTTCGCAGAGGGAAGCAGGGATTTGCAGAGGTGCCAGAGCTCGAAGCAAAAACAGAGATGAAAGTAATTTTGAGAGGTATGCTTTCATTGTCAACATAACGACCAAGAGTTCCCAATATCTTCCATACTACATACATTATAGGCGGTTCCCAAACAGAAAGGTAAATATTTTACTCCCCCTCCACCAACAATCATCAATCCATGGCTTGCCCGAAACAACAGGTGCCTCCAACTAACATCAATCCTGGGGGAGTTTTGTTTGCAGTTATTTTTGATTTGATTTCGATCTTTTGATCATGGAACTGGGCATCCCAGTTAGCAGCCATTTTCTCGTGAATGATGAGAAGAGTCCACTCATCGTGAGAATAACCCACCTAGCATGGAAGATACTGACAACCCCTAGTCACTACATGAGCGATTCGGGCATACAAAACAGATTTTTTTTTGAAGGTTTAGAGTTTGGCACATGCAAATTTACTTGGAACGGCAGGTAAATACCGCATATAGGTAGGTATGGTGGACACTCGTGGAAGAAACTTGGTTCAAAGGATTAGGATGCACAAGCAGTATTCCCGCTTAGTATAGATATTTTGGCTAGCAAAGGATTCTAAAAAGCAAGCACCACATGTTAGAGGATCCATAACAATATAACTTCTATACAAATATACCCAAGCATAACTCATTATGTTGTCTTCCTTGTCCAACTTCAACCAATTTGCTCAGGTTTGAAAATAATTAATGGGGCTCACAATCATAGAAGATGTCCAAGATAGTATATTTATATGTGAAATCTCTCTTCCTTCAATATTCTTTCATGAATTGTTCAAGTGACCAATACAATGTTTGCTAGCCTTCAATAAATTTACCACCTCTACTTCTTATATGTAAAGTCGTTACTCCCCATGGGATAAGCATATGGAACATATATAATTTCAGATTTATGATATTCAGTTCATTCAACCATTTACTCATAGGATATAAGTGAAGCACATGAGTAAATGACAAACTACTCTAAAAAGATATAAGTGAAGATCAATGAGTAGTTAAATAATTATGTGGCTATATGAAGACTCTCTCTCATTTAATAATTTCAGATCTTGGTATTTTATTCAAACAGCAAGCAAGGCTAAAGAAAATAATATGACGCTCCAAGCAAAACACATATCATGTGGTGAATAAAAATATAGCTCCAAGTAAAGTTACCGATGAACGAAGACGAAAGAGGGGATGCCATCCGGGTCATCCCCAAGCTTAGGTGCTTGGTTATCCTTGAATATTACCTTGGGGTGCCTTGGGCACCCCCAAGCTTAGGCTCTTGCCACCCCTTATTCCATAGTCCATCGAATCTTTACCGAAAACTTGAAAACTTCACAACACAAAACTCAACAGAAAACTCGTAAGCTCCGTTAGTATAAGAAAATAAAACCACCACTTAGGTACTGTTGTGAACTTATTATTTATTTATATTGGTGTTAAACCTACTATATTCCAACTTATCTATGGTTCATACACTCCGATACTACTCATAGATTCATCAAAATAAGCAAACAACACATAGAAAACAGAATCTGTCAAAAACAGAACAGTCTGTAATAATCTGTATCAAACGTATACTTCTGGAACTCCAAAAATTCTACCAAAATAGGAAGACCTAGATAATTTGTTTATTGATCTGCTGCAATTGGAATCAGTATTTTGTCACGTTCTGGTAATTTTTAACAATTGTTGTCGTGAACAGAAATTTCTGGAATTTTCAGCAAGATCAAATAACTATCATCCAAGAAGATCCTATAGGTCTTACTTGGCACAAACACTAATTAACACATAAAACCAGATCTAACCAGAGGATAGATATATTATTTATTCCTAAACAGAACCAAAAATCAAGAAACTAAAATAAAATGGGGTTGCCTCCCAACAAGCGCTAACGTTTAACGCCCCTAGCTAGGCATGATGATTTCAATGATGCTCACATAAGACATAAGAATTGAAACATAAAGAGAGCATCATGAAGAATATGACTAGCACATTTAAGTCTAACCCACTTCCTATGCATAGGGGTTTTGTGAGCAAACAACTTATGGGAACAATAATCAACTAGCATAGGAAGGCAAAACAAGCATAACTTCAAAAATTTAAGCACATAGAGAGGAAACTTGATATTATTGCAACTCCTACAAGCATATATTCCTCCCTCATAATAATTTTCAGTAGCATCATGAATGAATTCAACAATATAACCAACACCTAAAGCATTCTTTTCATGATCTACAAGCATAGAAAATTTACTACTCTCCACATAAGCAAAATTCTTCTCATTCGGGATAGTGGGAGTATCATAAGAGACTTGAATACTATAAATTGTTTCCACATTAAAAAAGTAATGTTTAGAAAAAGGGGAATCATAATCATGACAAGTTTTATAAATATAATCATCACTACTTTTTATAGCATAAGTTTCATCACAATAATCATCATAAGTAGCGACTTTGTTCTCATCATAATCGATTGAAACCTCTTCCAAGATAGTGGACTCATCACTAAATAAAGTCATGACCTCTCCAAATCCAATTTCATAAATATTATAAGATTCAACATCCTCCAAAATAGTGGGATCATTACTTCCTAAAGTTGACACTCTTTCAAACCCACTTTCATCAATATAATCATCATAGGTAGAAGGCATGCTATCGTCATAACAACTTTGCATATCAAAACTTGGGAGGCTAAAAATATCATCTTCATTAAACGTAGCATCCCCAAGCTTGGGACAAACATTAATTTCAGCAAATATATTCTCAAATGTGTCATCCCCATCAAACATAGCATCCCCAAGCTTGGGCCTTTTCATATCATAAGCATAATCACTCTCATTATTAATAGTATGGATAGCACCAATAGTATAGCAATTATCATCATCACAATGAGTAGTAGGAGCAACATCATTTGGGAGGGATACCTTTTTACCTTTGCTTCTCCGTTTTTTCTTTTTTCTTCTTCACGTCATGTGCGGGTTTATCCCTCCTTTTTGAGATCCTTATTGATGAGATTGGTTGAATAGAAAGCTCCTCCTCGTTACCTGATTCATCATAAGAAATAATAGGAGGATATTGGGAAGTCTCTTCTCTTCATTTTCTATTTCTTTTCTTTTCTTTATGTAATTGGCAATATAAGGATTTTCAATGCAATTCACCGCACAATACATATAAATTTCTTCTAGATCAATATCGAGGAATTTCTCAAGGTTATATTCTGGAATAATCTTAGTTTGACGTTTCATTTCTTCATAACCCAAAAGTAAACTATGTTCATTATAATGTGCAAGGGAAATCAAGTCATCACAATTTTTGGACACGATTCGATCATGAAACAATTTGCATTTGATATTTAAATGACCATGTTCATTGCAAAGTTCACAAGTATGGCTAAGAAATTTTAAATTTTCAGCACTAACATTTAGCCTTTCTTGCAACAATTTAGTTTCTAAATGCTTATGCCTCTTGCAATATCTATCTTCCCTATTTGGTGTGTACTTGCAAACCCAATGCACTCGACAAAAATTGACATGTTTATAGGACACATTTTCATCATAACTAGTGCAATCATCATTAGTACTATGGATATTCAAAGAGTTCATACTAACAACAATGTAATCATGCTCATCATTCAAATATTTAGTTCCAAACATTTAATGCATTCTTCTTCTAACACTTTGGCACAATTTTCCTTTCCATCATACTCACGAAAGATATTAAAAAGATGAAGCGTATGAGGCAAACTCAATTCCATTTTTTTGTAGTTTTCTTTTATAGACTAAACTAGTAATAAAACAAGAAACTAAAAGACTCAACTGCAAGATCTAAAGATATACCTTCAAGCACTCACCTTCCCCGGCAACGGCGCCAGAAAAGAGCTTGATGTCTACTACGCAACCTTCTTCTTGTAGACGTTGTTGGGCCTCCAAGTGTCAATCCGTGGGAGGCGTAGGTTGAAGATGGTCTCTCTCAAACAACCCTGCAACCAAATAACAAAGAGTCTCTTGTGTCCCCAACACACCCAATACAATGGTAAATTGTATAGGTGCACTAGTTCGGCGAAGAGATGGTGATACAAGTGCAATATGGATGGTAGATATTTTGTAATCTGAAAATATAAAAACAGCAAGGTAACTAATGATAAAAGTGAGCACAAACGGTATTGCAATGCTAGGAAACAAGGCCTAGGGTTCATACTTTTACTAGTGCAAGTTCTCTCAACAATAATAACATAATTGGATCATATAACTATCCCTCAACATGCAACAAAGAGTCACTCCAAAGTCACTAATAACAGAGAACAAACGAAGAGATTATTGTAGGGTACGAAACCACCTCAAATTTATTATTTCGGATCGATCTATTCAAGAGTCTGTAGTAAAATAACACGAAGCTATTCTTTCCGTTCAATCTATCATAGAGTTCATACTAGAATAACACCTTAAGACACTTATCAACCAAAACCCTAATGTCACCTAGATACTCGAATCTCACCTCAAGTATCCGTGGGTATGATTATACGATATGCATCACACAATCTCAGATTCATCTATTCAACCAACACAAAGAACTTCAAAGAGTGCCCCAAAGTTTCTACCGGAGAGTCAAGACGAAAACGTGTGCCAACCCCTATGCATAGGTTCATGGCCGGAACCCGCAAGTTGATCACCAAAACATACATCAAGTGGATCACGTGATATCCCATTGTCACCACAGATAAGCACGGCAAGACATACATCAAGTGTTCTCAAATCCTTAAAGACTCAATCCGATAAGATAACTTCAAAGGGAAAACTCAATCCATTACAAGAGAGTAGAGGGGGAGAAACATCATAAGATCCAACTATAATAGCAAAGCTCACGATACATCAAAATCGTATCACCTCAAGAACACGAGAGAGAGAGAGAGAGAGAGAGAGAGAGAGAGAGAGAGATCAAACCCATAGCTACTGGTACATACCCTCAACCCCGAGGGTGAACTACTCCCTCCCCGTCATGGAGAGCGCCGGGATGATGAAGATGGCCACCGGTGAGGGATCCCCCCCCTCCGGCAGGGTGCCGGGACAGGGTCCCGATTGGTTTTTGGTGGCTACAGAGGCTTGCGGCGGCGGAACTCCCGATCTATTCTGCTTTCTGGAGGTTTTAGTATTTATAGGATTTTTGGCGTAGGTCTCACGTTAGGGGGGTCTCTGGGTTGTCCACGACGCACGGGCCCATGCCCGGGGGGTGGGCGCGCCCTCACCCTCGTGGTCAGCCCGGGACTCTTCTGGCCCAACTCTTTTGCTCCGGGGTCTTCTTTTGGTCCATAAAAATCGTCAAAAATTGGCACGTCAATTGGACTCTGTTTTGTATTCATTTTCTGTAAAACTCAAAAACAAGGAAAAACAGAAACTGGCACTGGCTCTAGGTTAATAGGTTAGTCCCAAAAATATATAAAAGTGCATAGTAAAGCCCATTAAACATACAAGATGGATAATATAATAGCATGAATACTTCATAAATTATAGATACGTTGGAGACGTATCATGGCATCGCAAACCGTGATGAAGGAGGCAAGGTGGAGAATGGAGTTTGGGGCTAGATAGTGGAAATCTAGCCCATAGTAAAACATGATCCGACGCACGAAAGGGTGCAGCAGGAAACCTAGACCTCTGATGAGGTGGGGGACGAGGACTACCCTCTCCCCGGGGTTGGGAGCGGGCACTTGCTGCTATGGATCTGGCATGCGGGTGTTGACCTCACCGGGGATGTACCCTGTGCTGCGCAGCTCTAGGATGGTGTCCTCCGTGACGAAGGAGCTAGCCCAGTGACCCTTGAGGTTGGCGTCAGCCATGGCTAGGGGTCGAGGTGGAGGAGTGCTGCGGAAGCAAGAGGAATTCGGGAGGAGATCTGGGTGCTGGAGCTCGAGAGGCGGTAGGCAAGGAGGAATGGGAGCGTACCTTTCCCGTCGCTATCCTTTTGCTCTTATATATGCTGGCTAAAGGCCAAGAGCCCCTCCCGCTGCACCTTTGAAATCACCACTACCTGTAAAAGATGTTGTTATGCATATAGGGAGAAACTAAATCTTAATGATATCCCTTAAAAAACGGGCACGATATCCGTTTTGATGGGACATGCCTATAAGAGGAGTGCCTCGGGCCGCGATTTGGGTGAGCAGTAACTGCCCACCCAGTCGTGGGTGGTGCCACTTTGGTAAAGTTGTCAGGCTAGATGCACTATTCACACCTACGCGGCAGGTCTTCGAGGCTAAGTAACCTCGTGTCTTCGGATGCTGAGTAGGTTTGGCTAGGTCCTGTTCGGGAGACACCACCCCTCCGAGGGGTGGTCCATGGTGACCTTTAAAAGGAAGGTATCTCGAATCGCGAAAGAAGGGGAACTCGTCTGTCAAGCCAAGGACTTCAGATTCGAAGTTGTTTACGCCAAGGAGATCGTCCTGGGTATAGAAGAGTAGCTCAGGGGCTACTGACGGTGTCCTGGACTAAGGGGTGTTAACTGAGCGAGCCCATAGTCCTCGGGCTAGGCCTGTAGGCCTCTTTCTCCATTGGATGGACTTCGGAGGCTACACGCTTGCACGTGATCAAGACTGCATCTACGAAAGACTTGACGTATACTCCAAGACATCTCCTACCGCCTCCATGCATGCCCCTGGAAAACGACCATGTAACCCTGGATTCCCTACCTGGCGTGTATATAAGCCAAAGGGTTTAGCCCGTAGAGGGGATCCTAACACAATTACATTCGCCTAGCTAGCCCTAGAGTTAGATCTCTTCTTATGATCTCGAGGTAGATCAAGTTTGTACTCGGTACATCATCATCAATATAAACAAGAGCAGGACGTAGGGTTTTACCTCCATAGAGAGGGCCTGGACCTCGGTAAACATCGTCTCCTTTGTTCCTGTTACCATTGATCCGAGATCCACAGCTCTAGACCCCTACCCCGAGGTCTGCCGGTTTTACCACTGACAGAGAGGAATTAACCGAAGTGGATCGACCAACAATATTTAACAACTTCCCCAACCAACATCCCATTCCTTTTTCCATCTTAACCACTGAAGGATCCCAATCACTGTTTTCAATCTTTTCTCATCGATAGGGATACCCAAGTATTTCAAAGGCAGGTCTCCTTTTGGTTAAGTAAAATTATCCTCAAATAATTCAACTCTTTGTTTTTCTATCCCAATCCAATGACCTCACTTTTATGAAAAATAATTTTTACCCAGACATCAATTCGAAAAGACACAGAAGGAATTTCAGATTCCTAGCCTGCTCAAGATCATCTTGTAGTAAGAGTATTGTGTCATCTGCATATTGCAGAATTGCAATATCCCTTTTTTTTCTTGTGTGTTGCGAGACTAGTGATCAGACCCTGATCAACAGCCCTCCCCGCCAAAATTTATAGGGCATCTACTGCTAGGTCAAAGAGAGGGGGAGAAAGCGGGTCTCCTTGCCTTAATCCTTGGTGAGTCTTTAAGAAAGGCCCCACCTCCCCATTCACTTTAACACCTACACTCCCGCTAGATATTATTTTCACGATCGAGTCATTCCATTTATCAGGGATTTTTTTCATTTTCAAGGTTTGAAGCAGGAAAGGCCATTTGACCTTATCAAAGGATTTCTGAAAATCAATCTTAAAAAGAACCTTGTGTTTTTTCTTTGTGTACAATATTCAAGGTTTCATGTAAAACAAGCACCCTTTCCAAAATGTATCTCCCTTTCAAAAAGGTAGATTCAATGTTTTGAATTGCACCTTTGATCACATAGATTAACCTATTAACAAGAATCTTTGTGATGATTTTGAAGATAACATCCAAAAGACAGATAGGTCTGTACTTTTGAATTTTATCAGCATCACTGCCTTTTAGAATTAAAGTAATTATCCCGAAATTAATTTTGTATAGGTCTAAGACATTTTCATATAAATCTTCAAGAAGAGCAAACAGATCAAACTTAACTGCATCCTAGAAGTGTTGATAAAATTCTATGTTAAATCTATTTGGGCCAGCCGCCTTATTGGATTCCATTCCAAAGATAATTTCCTTGAGTTCATCCATTGAGAATGGCCTAGTCAGAAAGTTTTGTTCCTCTTAGGGGAGAGTATCAACCCCATCACCATCCATTCTCAAATGACAACCTCAAGTTCCCCAAATAGATTTTCGTAAAATTCAGCGATACAAGTCTTAATGTTTTCCTGTCCTTCAATCACCCCTTCCTCTTGAACTAACCTAACAATTCTATTTCTTCTATGTCTACCATTTGCTTTAGCATGATAGTTTCTTGTGTTCAAGTCTCCATCATGTAACTCAAGCTCATGGGATGTTTGCCTCCATTTAGCTTCTTCCTCCCTTAGAATCTTCCTTAAACCAGCTTGATATTGTTCCTTAAGAGCCTTATCAACATAATCCAACATACCCTCTTCCTCCTTTTTATCTATATTATCCAAGTCTTCAATCAAATTTCTCTTATGCTTTCTGTACACAACCTCAATATTCCAGTTCCACCCCTTCAACACTCTCCTAATCTCTACTAATCTAGCATGCATCTAGTCCATTGTTGTCTCTCTAGTGAATCTCTTGCCCCACACCTTTCTAACTACATCATCTAGGTCTGCCCCTTGAAACCAACAGTTCTCAAATTTGAACATGTAAGGCATTTTGGGCTTCTCCCCAAAAGAAGTGTATAATGGTGTATGGTCAAAAAATTCTCTGGACAGTGTAGAAACCTGAACCAAAGGATATCTATCTTCCCAAGATGGAGACAGCAACACCCCATCTAGTAGAGCATAAGTTGGGTCTTCATGATTATTTGACCAAGTATATTTTCTACCAACTAAAGGAAGTTCCATAATCTCCCCATATGCAATGATGGAGTTAAATAAAACACTTCATTGTTGTAGCCACCTGGTTTATTTTTATCACTAGCTTTCCTGGTGAGATTAAAATCTCTAGCTATCAACACAGGATCATGTGTATTGCTCAAGAGATGCACCAACTATATCAGAAATTTTTGTTTACCTGAAGGTTGTGCATCCCCATATACAATCACCAGATTCCATTCAAAACCATCCAAAATATTTCTCACTTTAAGTTTAACATAATAATCCCCAAAACCCTCCCCTAACTTGGATAGAGAGTTTTTGTTTATACCAATCAAGATACCTCCAGATCTACCTCCGGGAGGCAAGGAAGTCCACCCAGAAAGGACAGTTCAGGGTTTGTAAAATTCTTCTTCATAGTCTCCTAAATGCCAACAAAATCCGAACTATTCTTATTAATTTGATCCCTAATGAATTTTCTTTTCTCCACATCACCCAAACCCCTACTATTATATACAAGACCCCTCAACATTTTGTAAACATAAAAGATACGCCACCAAGTCCACTCCTCAAACTACCTTCCTCTTTCTCCTCTTCCTCAAGACTGTTTTCACAGGGTTTTAACTTCAACAACCTCAAAAGTAGGTCTGTTAGCTAGTCTAAAAGCCCCCTAAAATCAGCCCAGTCAACACTTGATGTTTCCTGTGTTTCACCTTCTCCCTCTTCCTCATCACTCTTATTCATCATTTCCATCAGAATAGAGTCCAAATCCTCAGGCTTTAGGATCTCTGGTTCAGACTTTTTGTTCATTTTTTCCTTTTACTAGCTAGAAATAATTCCAACCTAGCTTTCTCACTACTTTTTATCCAACCCATATTATGCTCAATCATGTCTAAAGAGATACCCAAGTCTACACCAAGTAGCAATGTCATCTGAATCAAACTAGCATTGTTAGTGTTAAGAACAGAAAGTGAAGTACTTGTGTACATACCTTCACGTCCAGGCAGGTTTTTTGTTCTAGCTAAAGCCATAGCCTTGTCCAGCATTGGTATATCATCATTGTGTTTTGATGCAATTCTCCCACTGTATCTCTGGCCATCCACCTCATTTTCTTTGTGCCTTTGAATTCCTGCAACCTGAGTTTCTTGCACATCATCCAGAGAGATCCCCAGTTTCTATCCTAAGCTGATAGATTGGGAGGCATTCTCCTCTTTTTAAATGTCATCATCAGATAAATGTACTCTTTCTGCATCTACCACATTTTATCCAACATTCACCGAGGAAGAATCTGAAATTGTATTTTCCCCTTCTGTCACATAATTTCCTTTTGGCATTGAGCAAGATCCACTTCATTTTGAGCTCTGATTTAAGCCTCTCTCTGCTCCAGAGTCATTTTAGTTCTGGTACTAGCACAAATCTTATTTACCCCTGCATCACCCTCACTTGTCTTAGCTTTTTTTGGGTCTCTTACAAGATCCTCCTCCTCTTGGAAATCCATCCAATCTTCAAAACCTTGAGACAATCCATTCTCATATTTCATCCATCCTTCTTCCACATTACTCTCTAGGTAGTTCAAAGAAAATTATATATACCATCAACATTGGGGTAGTGAGCTTAGTCCACCTTGGTATTTTATTGTGATCTACTACAACTACTTTTATCCTTACCAGGAAGATTCCTTGAAGGTGACCATATCCACTTCTTGAGTCACCCCAGCATTGATCCCACCTCATGTAAACCATGGAAATTCTTGAGTGTCTTGGAAACAACTTTTGCTTTAACCCAAACCACATACATACTTCCCACTACCAATGAGTCATCATTACAAATTTTGGCATTAACCATAATGGTTCCACCCTTCAAAGGCACCCAGTCATATATAGCAGCTTCATTTATCTTGGCCATAGAAGGATAGTTTACCAAAAAGGTTGTCTCAGTGACCTTCTTAGCTTTCAGTCCCATCTCCATGGGTATGTTTTGGCTAAGCACCTAACCAACTGTTCAACATCCAAGTTAACATCAGAACCTTCCCTACGTCTCACCAAAGCCACTGCATCATTGTTTTCACTTGACCCAAGATCTTTGACATGTCCAGAAATGAAACAGCCAAGCCCTTCACCTCCAAAACCCACCAGAGTGGCAACTAGTTTCTTCTGATGAAGCCAAGCACAGAAGTCTGCAATATGTGAATCCTTTGAGCAGATGACACACTTAACTTTAACCTCACATCCTTTTGAGCAATGACCTTTGACTCCACATTTGTGACAAACAATTTTCTCCAAGGGCGCAACTTTACCAGAAGAAGCACGTGAAATATTTCCATCCCCCGTAACACCCCCACATGCCGAGCTAGATTTAGTCTGATCTGATGCCTTACCAGCACCTACTCCCCCTTGATCTCTAGTTTTCTTCGAATATGAGGATGCCACAACCCCTGACTGTTTGGACACCGTAGGATTGGAGCCAGTATTACCCCCTGCATTGGCGGCTAGCGTTGATACTGAGCATTGCCTCCATGAAAACACGCCTCAAAACCTTTGTCCTGATAGCTTTGATCTCTTGGACGATAGCAATTGTTCTGGAAAATGTTGTTTCAGAAATTTCTGGGAGGGAGACGTGGCTGGAATTGTTGATTGTAGTTGTACTCACGATAATTCCTATCGACCCGTCTACCTCTTCCCCCACCACCATACATTCTCTCCCCTCCACGATCAAATCCAAAGCGATCTCCCATCATATTTTCTTCACCCACTGAGTTCGTCGAGACGGCTGGGCGGCGGCACCAGAGATGGGAAAGGTTCGAGCTCAAGGAAGGATTAGGGTTGGTGGTTTGTTTCTCCCCAACTACCCCACCCCCATCACTCATGTGCTCTCCCAGCCTCTCTCTAGCCCAGCCCAACTGCCGGCAAACACAAAACGGTCCACATTACGAATGGAAATAAAATTTTCCCCTCTCAGCACAATATCATCCCATGTATCCCCAATCTACCTTGCCGGAGAACGAGAGGTAACCGGCACCCTGGTGAGCCTATAGGTTACTGGGGTATAAACTTTGCCATTTCTCCCTCTAGGTAGCCAGTTTGGCTCATCAGCATTGCCTACATCTATAGTTTTCCTCCTGAATTCTCCCGCAAAAAAAAGTTTCCTCCTGAATTTCTGAAACCAATTACTACAACTACAAACTGAATTCTGACAATGAACAATGGGTGATACAGTCCTGCGACTTCCAGGTGAGTGTACGTACCTGAACTCTGGCAGAATTGGTGCATCTCATCTATCTGTGTCTCGATTACGCTTCAGGTTGCTAGCCAACAAGTCCAATTTCGATCTCCCCTGACTACGAGCATCCTTCTTGTTCTTCATCCTCTTAGCTTGCTGCAAAGCGTCCCCAAAAGTAGCAGGTTGAGGAGCAACAACAGCTATATCTTCCTCATCTTCTGAGCCCAACTCTTCTTCTTCCAGATCACACAACCTCCAAAAGCGTCCACCCATTGTGGAAGGCGGAGGATCTTCCGCGCCACCCCTCACGGGCGAGGCAGCCGACAAATCACTACATCTGCCCCCACCCTGCTCTGGTGCTCTCAGTCCATCGCCAGTTCCGGCGAGAGGAAGGGCAGCAGATCCACTCGCTTCGGCGGCGATGGAACTCTGGTGGGCATCAAACCCACCACGCACTCCCACCTTGCACTGCGCTGCGAATCTTCCGATTTCGCCTCCTGCTTCGCCCAGGTTATAAATGCCACCAGCGGCGCGGATGGTAGCGGCTCCTGGCCCGCTCCGACTCCGTGTTGGAATAAGCCACGGCATGTGTGGTCAGGCTCGTCGGGCGCGTCGGGTGCGCGCGGGATGGGCGGGACACACTTGTGCCGTCAGGCTCGTCGGGTTCGTCGGGCGTGTCGGTGGCGCGCGGGACGGGCGGGACGCGTGGGACGCAGCGGCGACGTGGCGTAGGTGTGCGTGCGTGTGTGACGTGGTGGTGTGAGTTATTAGCTAGCTAGACGGGCATGCATGCATGTATTAGTTGTTGTTTAGTAGTTTGGCTGTTAGCAGCGGCGGCCGCGTCGTGCGCGAAGACCGAGCGGATCGCCTGATGTAGCTGGGCATGTTCGTGGGTGCGTAAGAAGCGTAGGTGTTGCGTTGCTGCTGGGCTACAAAGCCAGCCGGTTTGTACGTGTTTGAGGTGAGCTGGTATCGTGAGAAGAAAAGAACACACGCCGGGGCGTTGGTCACTAAAAGTGCTCCTTCTTCTACCTCCATCCATCCGTGTGAGAGAGCGGTTCTAACAATTGGTATACAGAGCTTCGGTTCGGGCGATCACCGGCGACCATGGCGCTCGTCCCACACGGCGGCGGTGCGGGCGGATCGGCGACGATGGCGATGCCGATGCTGACCGTGGACAACTACACAGTCTGGGCCATCAAGGCGCAGGCGATCCTCGACGTCCATACCGTATGGGAGGCGGTGGCGCCAGGCGACGCGGTGGTGAACGCCAAGAAGGACAAGATGGCACGCGCATTGCTCCTCGGTGCGTTGTCGGAGGATGTGCTGCTGCAGGTGTCGACAAAGCTCACCGCCAGGGAGGTATGGGACTCCCTGAAGGTGAGGTTCGTCGGCGCCGATCGGGTCCGCGCGGCGAGGCTGGGGACGCTGCGCGGCGAATTCGACCGGATGAAGATGGCGGACGGCGAGGAGCTCGACGTGTACGGCGGGAGGCTCGCGGCGATGGCGGCGAGGTATGTCAACCTCGGGGAGACTGTAACGCCCACGATGCGGCTATACCTCCCACGTGTCGAGGCACGACTTAGAGGCATAACCGCATTTTGGTTTTGTCGCAAGAAGGGTCATCTTCACACAATCCCATGTAATGAACAAGAATGGGATAACGAGAGTTGGCTTACAATCGCCACTTCACACAATACATAAATTAAATCATACATCATCCAAATCCACACATAGACCGACTATGGTCAAATCCAAATGAAAATAAGATAACCCCAAATGCTAGATCCCCAATCGTCCCAACTGGGCTCCACTACTGATCATCAGGAAAAGAAACATAGTAACCACCACGTTCCTCGTCGAACTCCCATTTGAGCTCGGTTGCGTCATCTGCACTGGCATCGTCGGCACCTGCAACTATTTTGGTAGAATCTGTGTGTCACGAGGACTCAGCAATCTCACACCCACGAGATCAAGACTATTTAAGCTTATAGGAAAGGATGGTGTAAAGGTGGAGCTGCAGCAGGCACTAAGTATATATGGTGGCTAACATACGCAAATGAGAGCGAGAAGAGAAGCAACGCAACGGTCGCGAAGCTAGAAATGATCAAGAAGTGATCCTGAAACTACTTACGTTCATGCATAAGTCAAACCGTGTTCACTTCCCGGACTCCGCCGAGAAGAGACCATCACGGCTACACACGCGGTTGATGTATTTTAATTAAGTCAAGTGTCAAGTTCTCTACAACCGAACATTAACAAATTCCCATCTGCCTCATAACCGCGGGCACGGCTTTTGAAAGATAATACCCTGCAGGGGTGTCCCAACTTAGCCCATTATAAGCTCTCACGGTCAACGAAGGATAAACCTTCTCCCAGGAAGACCCGATCAGTCTCGGAATCCCGGTTTACAAGACATTTCGACAATGGTAAAACAAGACCAGCAAAGCTGCCCGATGCGCTGACAAATCCCGATAGGATCTGCACATATCTCGTTCTCAGGGCACACCGGATAAGTCAAGCTACTAGTAAAACCAGGCCTTGAGTTTCCCCGAGGTGGCCCCGCAGGGGGGGTCTAAAATAAAGATGACCCTCGGGCTCGCGAAAACCCAAGGGAAAAGGCTTAGGTGGCAAATGGTAAAACCAAGGTTGGGCCTTGCTGGAGGAGTTTTATTCAAGGCGAACTGTCAAGGGGGTCCCATAAATCACCCAACCGCGTAAGGAACGCAAACTCAAGGAACATAATACCCGGTATGACGGAAACTAGGGCGGCAAGAGTGGAACAAAACACCAGGCATAAGGCCGAGCCTTCCACCCTTTACCAAATATATAGATGCATTAATTAAATACGAGATATTGTGATATTCCAAAATATCCATGTTCCAACATGGAACCAACTTCAACTTCACCTGCAACTAGCAACGCTATAAGAAGGGCTGAGCAAAAGCGGTAACTTAGCCAAACAACGGTTTGCTAGGAAAAGATGGTTAGAGGCTTGACATGGCAATATGGGAGGCATGATATAGCAAGTGGTAGGTAGCGCAGCAAAGCAATAGAACGAACAACTAGCAAAGCAAAGATAGAAGTGATTTCGAGGATATGGTCATCTTGCCTGCAAGGTTCTCAGAATTGTCGAAAGCTTGATACTCGTAAGCGTACTCAACAGGTTCCTCGTTCACGAACTCGTCTCCCGGCTCTACCCACAGCAAGAACACAAGCGACGGAACCACAATCAATCACGGGAAATGCACAAGCAACATGATGCAAAACATGCATGATATGCGAGATGTGGTATGCGATGCGTATGCGTGCTCCGGAAGAAAAAGGATGAACAAGGCAGTAACTTGGCAAACCAAGTATGCCACTGGAAAGATGAGATGATTTCGTTCGAAATCGATATAAAGATCACCGGAAACGGATGCACGGTTTGCAAATGGCAAGCAAAACAAGAATGACACGAATCTGCGATTAACAGCATGATATCACTTCGAATACATCAAGTAACTATGCTACAGCACCCCAACATAGCAAAAGAGCATATGGCTGTAATCTACTGGAGATGCTTGACAAAAGATGAACACTGAGCTATGGCTATATCACACAATAACAGATTCAAACAACCATGGCAAAAGTGCAAAAAATATCAGGTTCACAGACTTGGTGAAATTACTGGACATGGCAGAAACAGCATCAGGTAGCAATGTTCAGAGCAAGAAAAACACATGCTACAAGAACCTAACATATCAAAACAAGGCATGGAATGAATCTACTAAATGCATAGACTAAAAGTCCCTTACTAACCATGATCCAAAAAAGACCAGAAGATATGATGGCACCCATGTAAACATAGCAAGTTTCGTTAACAGGTTTCAGACTTGGCAGAAAACAGAGCATGGCAGTAAACAGACTTATGAAGGCATCTTGGTGAGCTGGATTCACTCATCACAAGGTAATTCATGACAAAACAAGCATAGCTACAGCAATATGGAATGTTTATGAAGCTAACCATGGCAAGAGAAAGTTCATAGCATGAAAGGATCAACTACAACAACCTTTGCAAAAATGAATATCATGTTAACAATCTGCCAGGAATATTTTATAGTAAAAGTAGAGCAAGATTACGACATGCTATGGCACTCCATAATTTCAAACAGGGGTATGTATGGATAGAGAACAACTATATCTACAAAACATCCTTACTGAACATACTCAAAATAAGCATGGATCTCATTGTAGCCACAAGGATATATAGCAACAAAATAACAGCAGTAACAGACTTGGTGAAAATCCTGTCCCTGAAAACAGAAACATCACGAAGCCTAGCTTGCATGCTTGTGCTAGTCACCACATAGATCACAAAAATACATGGAATACACCTCTGTAAAGATGGCATGGCATAGATCAAAACACATCTAGAGCTCATACTCATAAGATGCACACATTAAATGCAACAAAAATAACAAATCACCAAGTTATGTTAACAGACAGCAGTAAACATCATATAGCACTCTTGCACCAGAGATTTGGGCATCAAGATGAACTCAAATGAGCATGTCACAATGGAACAAAATGAAGAGAATCTCCAGATGAATATTTTGATATATCATGCACGCAAAACGGAACCGTATGTAATGAGATATGATGCGATGAACATAAGCACATAATGCAATATATTTTCAGGACTTAGAGAATTTCGGGGGGGGGAGAAGTCAGCCGTTCGGTGGATCTGGATCTGGCGCGGCTCGGGCGCGCGGTCGCCGAGCTCGCCGGAGTTGGAGCCGGGGAAGGGCGGCGAGGTACCGTAGAGGGAGGAGGAAGGCGCCGGCGGCGGGCGACGACCCGGGCGACGGGGAGGTGGGCGCGGGCATGCTCGGGCGCGGGGGCGGAGGACGGCGGAGCGGCGGGGAGCGCCGGCGATGGCGGCGGGGGAGCTCGCCGGCGGCGGAGATCTGGGGCGCGGGGGAGCCGTGGGAGGCGCTGGCGGGCGCGGGCGGCCGCGAGTGCGGGGACACGGGCCGCGGGGGCCGGCGGACGGGCCCGGCGGGCTTCGGCGGCGGCGGCGTACGGGCACCACGTGGCGCGGCGTGAGTGGGCGAGGGCGGCGGCGCAGTTTGTCCGGCACGGACCGGACGTGTCCGGCGCGCGGAGGGAGCGGGGTTAGGGTTTGATCTGCGCGAAAATATCGGGGGGATCACCTATTTGTAGCTAGAGGGAGCTAGGAGACTCCAAATGGAGTGCGGTTTTCGCCCACACGATCGTGATCGAACGACCGAGAGCCTGGAGGGGTCTTAGAAGGGTTATTGGGCTGTTTGGAGGGGGTTTTTGCTGCAACACACAAAAGGACTTTGCGGTTACCCGATTAACCGTTGGAGCACCAAACGACCTCCAAATGGAATGAAACTTGACAGGTGGTCTTCCGGTGTTATCCCAAGGCCACTTGGCAAGCCTCGGTCCATTCCGAGAACGTTTAACACCCACTCACGAAAACAAACAAGAGGGGTGCGACGGTGCACGTGGGAGTGTCGGATTGCAAAACGGACAACGAGGAAAATGCTCGGACGCATAAGACGAACACGTATGCAAATGCAATGCACATGATGACATGATATGAGATACATGACATGAACAAAATGCAAAACGAAAAACAAAACCCGACCACGGAGGGAATATCATAACACATAGCCGAAAATTGCAAGAGTTGGAGTTACAAATATGGAACGTTACATCCGGGGTGTTACAACACTCCACCACTACGAGAGGATCTCATCCCGAGATCTAGGACTGAAAGAACTCCGGATATTCAGAACGGAGGTGGTCCTCGCGCTCCCAGGTGGCTTCTCGGTCGGAATGGTGTGACCACTTCACTTTCAGGAATTTGATTGACTTGTTGCGAGTCTTGCGTTCGGTTTCTTCAAGAATAGCAACGGGGTGCTCATGATAAGACAGATCTTCTTGGAGATCAATCTCTTTGAAGTTGATGGTGCGCTTAGGAGTCTTGAAGCACTTCCGAAGCTGTGACACGTGGAACACATCGTGCACGTTCGCGAAGTTGGAGGGAAGCTCAAGTTGATAGGCGAGGTCGCCTCTTTTGCCAATGATCTTGAAAGGACCCACGTATCTAGGGGCAAGCATCCCTTTGATACCGAAACGACGAGTGCCTTTCATTGGAGAGACGCGGAGGTAGACATGGTCTCCGATCTCGAAAGCCAAATCACGGTGCTTGCTATCATAGTAACTCTTCTGGCGCGATTGCGCGGCTTTGAGATTTTCACGGATGACTTTACACATTTCTTCAGCCTCTGTGATTAAGTCATTGCCAAGAAGTTGGCGTTCACCAGTCTCTGACCAATTGAGAGGAGTACGGCACTTTCTGCCATAGAGAATCTCGAATGGAGCCTTGCCCGAACTCGCTTGGAAGCTGTTGTTGTAGGAGAACTCGGCATATGGGAGGCAATCTTCCCACTTCATGCCAAAGGAAATGACACAAGCCCTGGGCATATCTTCAAGAATTTGATTGACTCGCTCGACTTGGCCACTAGGTTGAGGATGGAAAGCTGTGCTGAAGCGAATGTTGGTGCCCATGGCCTTCTGGAAGGAGTCCCGGAACTTAGAAGTGAAGATGCTTCCACGATATGAAGATATCAATTGTGGAATGCCGTGCAAGGAGACAATCCTGGAGGTGTATAGCTCTGCCAACTGAGCTGCTGTGATAGATTCTTTGATTGGAAGGAAATGAGCCACTTTTATAAGCTTGTCAATGACAACGGAGATAGCATCATTTCCACGCTTGGACTTGCGAAATCCAGTCACGAAGTCCATTTCATTATGATCAAACTTCCATTCTGGAATAGCAAGAGGTTGGAGGAGACCAGCTGGTCGTTGGTGTTCTGCTTTCACTCTTCGACAGACATCACATTCATTCACGAATTGAGCGATTTCTCACTTCATTCGAGTCCACCAATACAACTGCTTGAGGTCATGGTACATCTTTGTACTTCCAAGATGAATGGAAAGAAGAGAATTGTGTGCCTCGTTCATAATGACTTTCCTTAGATCACCTTTAGGAACCACAATCCGGTCCTCGAAGAATAAAGTGTCTTTGTCATCAATGCGATAGCACTTGTATTTGGAAAGACCCTTGTCAATGCCACGTTTCACCTTCTTCACCATGGTATCCAGGAGTTGTGCCTCACAAATTTGATCTTCCAAAGTAGGAGAGACTATGAGGTTGGCAAGAAAGCCTTGAGGAACAACTTGGAGATTCAGCTTGTGGAAAGCTTCACAAAGGTCCGGTTGAAATGGCTTGAGAATTAGGCTGTTGCAATAAGCCTTCCTGCTCAAAGCATCTGCAATGACATTGGCCTTGCCTGGAGTATATTCAATACTCGGATTGTACTCTTGAATCATCTCGACCCATCGAGTCTGCCTGAGGTTGAGGTTTGGCTGAGTGAAGATGTACATGAGACTCTTGTGATCGGTGAATATGTCCACTTTTCTTCCCAACAAGAGATGTCTCCATGTTATTAATGCATGGACAACTGCCGCCAACTCAAGATCGTGAGTGGGGTAGTTCTTTTCGTTGGGCTTCAACTGGAGAGGTATAGGCCACAACTTTCTTCTCTAACATTAACACAGCACCGAGACCTTGAAGAGAAGCATCACAGAAAACTTCGAATGGCTTGGATTCGTTAGGAGGAGTCAAGACAGGAGCTGTGACGAGTTTCTCTTTGAGAGTGTTGAAAGCAACGTCACACTCAGGAGACCAGACATACTTCACATGCTTCTGGAGGAGGTTGGAAAGAGGCTTTGCAATCTTAGAGAAATTCTCAACGAATCTTCGGCAATAGCTTGCAAGACCAAGGAAACTGCGGAGCTGCTTGACATTCTGAGGAGGTTCCCAATTCACAATTGCAGACACCTTCTCGGGATTAACAGCGATGCCCTTGGCAGAGATGATATGACCAAGGTATAGAACTTCATCGAGCCAAAACTCACATATTGAAAACTTCGCATAGAATTGATACTCTCTGAGCTTGTCGAGCACCAATCGCAAATGTTTGGCATGATCCTTCTTATTCTTGGAGAAGACCAAGATATCATCGAGATACACCAGGACGAATTCATTGGTATAGGGGTTGAAGATGAAATTCATCATCCGAGAGAATGTTGGAGGAGCATTGACAAGGCCGAAAGACATGACAGTATATTCATAAGAACCAAAGCTTGTTCTGAATGCTGTCTTGGGAATATCTTCTTCACGAATGCGAATCTGATGATAACCCATACGAAGGTCAAGCTTGGAGAATACTTTAGCACCTTTAAGTTGCTCGAATAGCTCATTGTTGTTGGTAAGTGGATACTTGTTCTTGATTGTCTTCTTGTTCAATGGACGGTAGTCGACACAAAGTTGGTCCGTTCCATCCTTCTTTTGGACAAAAAGAACACCACAACCCCACAGAGATGAACTCGGTCTGATCAAACCCAGACGCTCTTGTTCATCGAGCTGTTTCTTCAATTCTTTCAGCTCCTTGGGTCCAAGCTTGTAAGGACGCTTGCAAACGGGTTCAGTGCCAGGCTCAAGGTCGATAACGAACTCAACTAGCCGGTGAGGAGGCATACCCGGAAGCTCTTCTGGAAAGACATATTGATACTCACAAACGACTGGAATTTGAGAAATAGCATCCAACTCGCCCTTCTCATTGAGAGAAAACAACCGAATGGTTTCATCACAAGCGGCATAGATGATAACATCCTCAAAAGAGTGTGTCAATTGAATTTCCCTGGCAGCACAATCAAGTTGAGCCTTGTGCTTAGAAAGCCAGTCCATCCCGAAAATTAGATCAATATCCGAGTCACCAAGAACAATTGGAGAAGACAGAAATTTATAGTTTCCCATCTTGATGGAAACATCCGGAACCACCAAACTAGAACTCAAACGTTTCCCCGGAGAAACGACATCCATGGGTTTACCCAGATGTGAACAAGTGAATTCATGCTTGGCAAAAAACGGTCTTGACATGAAGCAAAGCGAAGCAGCAGTATCAAATAAGACTTTTGCAGGAATATCATTAACTGACAGATTACCCATTATCACATCAGTAGATTCCTCCGCTTGAGCTGCATTCATCATGTTCACCTTTGCAGACTTGGGGTTATGCTTGACCACTGCATTGCTAGAATATCTCGCAGGAGGAGGAGGCGGAAGACGCCTTTGGTTGAAACACTTGTTAGCATAGTGACCTTTTTGCTGACACTTGTTGCAAGTCACCTCTGAGAGTGGACGATGATAAGGAGCATTGGACTTTGGAGCTTGATTCTGAGACTTGTTCTGATAGCCAGGGTTGGATGAGTGGGAAGATCCATGGACACCTTTGTTCTTCTGCTGGAAAGGCTGACGAAACGGAGGAGGAGGAGGCAACCAGAACTTCTGTCGCTTAGCAGCCACTAGTGAGGAAGAAGAAGACTGAACTGCGTCCCTGACTCTCTTCTTAGAAGCCTCACACTTGAGCTGAGCAGCCTCTTGTTTCAGTGCCATGTTGTAGAAATCATCATACTTGGTCGGCTCAAAAAGCACAAGAGGTAATTGCAGATCATCTCTGAGGCCACCTCTGAATTGATAGATCATGCTCTTTTCATCAGGAACGTCTTGCTTAGCGAAGCGAGCGAGTTTCTGAAACTGAGTATTGTATTGATACACGGACATGCTGCCTTGCTTGAGATTGCGGAACTCCTCACGCTTACTCTCAACAACACTTTGTGGAATGTGGTGAGCTTTGAAGTCTCGGCGGAAATCATCCCAGGTAATCACACGACCTCCTCTGGAATCTTTGTATTGTTGATACCACTCGGCAGCTTGATCCTTGAGTTGAAAAGAAGCGAACTTGACAAAGTCCTCAGGCCTGACATTGCTACATTCAAAATGCTTGTTGATGTCCATGAGCCAATCATCGGCGTCTGTGGCCTCGGCACGGTAGCTGAAAGACTTGGGCTGATTTGCGAGGAACTGGTTGAGGGTAGCTGTAACGCCCACGATGCGGCTATATCTCCCACGTGTCGAGGCATGACTTAGAGGCATAACCGCATTGTGGTATTGTCGCAAGAAGGGTTATCTTCACACAATCCCATGTAATGAACAAGAATGGGATAACGAGAGTTGGCTTACAATCGCCACTTCACACGATACATAAATATAATTCATACATCATCCAAAATCCACACATGGACCGACTACGGTCAAATCCAAATGAAAATAAGATAACCCCAAATATTAGATCCCCGATCGTCCCAACTGAGCTCCACTACTGATCATCAGGAAAAGAAACATAGTAACGACCACGTTCCTCATCGAACTCCCACTTGAGCTCGGTTGCGTCATCTGCACTGGCATCGTCGGCACCTGCAACTGTTTTGGTAGAATCTGTGAGTCACGAGGACTCAGCAATCTCACACCCGTGAGATCAAGACTATTTAAGCTTAATAGGAAAGGATGGTGTAAAGAGGTGGAGCTGCAGAGGGCACTAAGCATATATGGTGGCTAACATACGCAAGTGAGAGCGAGAAGAGAAGCAACGCAACGGTCGCGAAGCTAGAAATGATCAAGAAGTGATCCTGAAACTACTTACGTTCAAGCATAACTCAAACCGTGTTCGCTTCCCGGACTCCGCCGAGAAGAGACCATCACGGCTACACACACGGTTGATCTATTTTATTTGGGTCAAGTGACAAGTTCTCTACAACCGGACATTAACAAATTCCCATCTGCCTCATAACCGCGGGCACGGCTTTCGAAAGATAATACCCTGCAAGGGTGTCCCAACTTAGCCCATTATAAGCTCTCACGGTCAACGAAGGATAAACCTTCTCCCAGGAAGACCAGATCAGTCTCGGAATCCCGGTTTATAAGACATTTCGACAATGGTAAATGTCGTGGAATTGTCACGGCAGATGTCCTCATGCAAGGACTTAGTCGTGGAGCCATCGCAGCTAGGAAGCTTAAAGGGGTTAAACGGGACAAAGGACATGAAGGTTATACTTGTTCGGCCCCTTACGGTGAAGGTAAAAGCCTACTCCAGTTGAGGTGGAATTACTTGGGGTTTCGATGACCAGGGAGCTAAACCGCTATGCCTGGCTATCGATCTGATGTTCCTTGTCCTTAACCGCCGCCGGGTCGTCCCTTTATATAGAAAGGTTAACGCCCAGCGGTTCTCAGAGTCCCGGCGGGCTCATAAACTATGTCCGGCTTGGACTCTTAACTATTCTTGCCTTACACTACAAGTCATGCCACAACGGCGGTTTACCACTACGGGCCTTAAGTCACCTTTGGGCCTTAGACCTATTACTAAACCACCATCCTTAACCTGTCCTTGGGCTTCTGAATGAAGAGCTGTCGCAACGTAACCCGGCCCATCTTGGGCGGGTTACACCAGTAGCTATATCCTCAACATTAGGCCCCAGATTGATTTGAACCGGTTCATGTCAATCTTCAATACCTTAAGAAAAAATCTTCCGGCTTCTGTTTGCGCAAAGGTTATAACCCGCCATGACGTCATCTTCTGGATTCTTGGTAACCCGCCGTGACGTCATCCGCCATTAACGCACGTTCTGTCCAACGTATCTCAACGGATCCTTATCTTAATAACTATCCCAAAAATCGAGGCGCCTCTGCAGCTGGATAATCATGTCTTCAGCCTCCTCGTTTCTCGCACCCACTCATCAGCCGTCCCTTATAAATAGGCCCGACCGGGTCCTCTCTCACTCTTCCCTTTCCATCGTCTGCCTCCTCTCAACGCCCCAGAATCCGAGCTCCGCCGCCGCCGCGCCTCTCGTCTTCCTCAGCCTCGGCCGCTGCATCAACCTGAGCTAGTCGAGAGAACGGCGGCGACTCTCCGCAGTGAACCTGCAACCGTAAGTCTTCTTCTTCTCGAACGTCAGATCCGCATTAGGGTTCCGTGCTTTCTCCGTGTTCTTCGAAGTTCATCTCAGTTCCTTCATAGTTCTTCCACCGCGATTTCTTTTGATTTGAAAGACAGTACAGACCTCCTGCGGTAGTTGTTTCGCACCCATTTTCAACACTAGTAGACCCCTTTTACTTGCAAAAAGACCTCACTGGAGCTTATGAGCTTCTCTGTACCAGTTTTTAGGTCTAGGAAATTTTCTTTTCTGGACGACCGTTTGATCCAAAATAATCACTGCAATCTGTGAAACTTGTTTGTGCAACACTTAGGCAAAAATTGCATCTGTTAGCTATGGCGGCTCATATCTCCGGCTTTAAAAAAGGCAATGCTTCATGAATATTCCGGCTCATTCATAATAGATTCAAATAACTTAATTGCTCATGATATCCATAGCGGCTTAAATAATCTGACACAATTAGCCATATATCATTAGGCCCCTTCATAAGCCGCCACCTTAAATACTAAACTGAAACTTTCCTCCGGCTTAAATTTGAACCGAAAATTTTATTTTTTCATAGGCTTCCATCCTTCACAATGCCGCCCAAGTCTCCCAAGGCGCCCATTACATGCAACTGGGTTAGATCTAACGTCACCGATAGCACCTTAGCTGACTTCGTGAAAACGGGTTACCTGCCCAAGAAAGAGGTCATGTCATATCGTGCTCCTGACCCGTCTGAAGAGAGACCTCAACCCAAGGACGGAGAGGTTGTCATATTTGCTGATCACATGAGCCGGGGCTTTGCTCCTCCCAGCTCAAAATTCTTCAGAGATGTTCTGCACTTTTTCGACCTGCGACCTCAAGACATTGGACCCAATTCCGTGTCAAACATTTGTAACTTCCAAGTGTTCTGTGAGGTGTACCTTAGAGAAGAGCCCAGCTTGCTACTCTTTAGAGAGTTATTCTATCTGAACCGCCAAAATGAATGTGCCAATGGGCCCAGCCTGGAGCTCGGTGGAATCTCAATCCAACGACGGAGAGATTGTCTCTTTCCTTATGCTGAGCCGCCAAGCCACCCGAAAGACTGGAACCAGACATGGTTCTACTGCCAAGACACTTCTCCGGCTGATGAGAATCCTCTCCCCGGCTTTCGCGCCCTGCGTCTGGAATCAAATCGCCCCTTGCCAGATAAACTATCTCAAGCTGAACGTCAGCCACTTACCCCCACCATTAACAAGATCAGAGCTCTTCTGGGGAACTGCCTGAATGGCATTGATCTGGTCCGGGTCTGGATTTCCTGGCGGGTGATTCCTTTAAGCCGTCGCCCCGGCTTAATGTGCGATTATACGGGCCGGAAGGATGATCCTCTTCGGCACAGTCCCAACGACTTACCTGAGGAAGTCATTGATGACATGACCAAGTCTCTTCTGAATGAGAGCCTGGCAGATTGCGGGAGAACAGGCTTAAGTCCTTTCTGCAAGGCTAACCCGGCCCCAGCGGTAAACTATTGACCTGAACACCTCACCTTCCATTTTAACGATTTCGTCTTAACTTCAAAAACCTTTGTTGTATTTTACAGGCTAATGATAAATTCTGAAAGGTCAAGTATGACCATGAAGCTGCCAAGAAAGCCAGAAAGGTTAAGAAAGCCGCCAGGAGAGCCGCTCCCCGTAAGAAGGGGAGTAAACCTAGCGCCTCGTGTTGCGGAACGTAGTAATTTCAAAAAAATTCCTACGCACACGCAAGATCATGGTGATGCATAGCAACGAGAGGGGAGAGTGTTGTCCACGTACCCTCGTAGACTGAAAGCGGAAGCGTTAACACAACGTGGTTGATGTAGTCGTACGTCTTCACGATCCGACCGATCAAGTACCGAACGCACGACACCTCCGAGTTCAACACACGTTCAGCTCGATGACGTCCCTCGAACTCCGATCCAGCCGAGTGTTGAGGGAGAGTTTCGTCAGCACAACGGCGTGGTGACGATGATGATGTTCTACTGACGCAGGGCTTCGCCTAAGCTCCGCAACGATATTATCGAGGTGTAATATGATGGAGGGGGGCACCGCACACGGCTAAAAGAGCGTTCATCAATTGTGTGTCTATGGGGTGCCCCCCTGCCCCCATATATAAAGGAGCAAGGGGGAAGCCGCCGGCCAAGGAGGAGGGCGCGCCAAGGGGGGAGTCCTACTCCCACCGGGAGTAGGACTCCTCCTTTCCTTGTTGGAATAAGAGAAGGGAAGGGAGAAGGAGAAAGAAGGAAGGGGGCGCCCCCCCTCCCTAGTCCAATTCGGACTAGTCCATGGGGAGGGGTGCGGCCACCCTTTGGGGCCTTTCTCTCCTTTCCCGTATGGCCCATTAAGGCCCAATACGAATTCCCGTAACTCTCCGGTACTCCGAAAAATACCCGAATCACTCGGAACCTTTCCGAAGTCCGAATATAGTCGTCCAATATATCAATCTTTACGTCTCGGCTATTTCGAGACTCCTCGTCATGTCCCCGATCTCATCCGGGACTCCGAACTCCTTCGGTACATCAAAACACATAAACTCATAATATAACCGCCATCGTAACGTTAAGCGTGCGGACCCTACGGGTTCGAGAACTATGTAGACATGACCGAGACACCTCTCCGGTCAATAACCAATAGCGGAACCTGGATGCTCATATTGGCTCCCACATATTCTACGAAGATCTTTATCGGTCAGACCGCATAACAACATATGTTGTTCCCATTGTCATCGGTATGTTACTTGCCCGAGATTCGATCGTCGGTATCTCGATACCTAGTTCAATATCGTTACCGGCAAGTCTCTTTACTCGTTCCGTAATACATCATCCCGCAACTAACTCATTAGTTACAATGCTTGCAAGGCTTATAGTGATGTGTACTACTGAGTGGGCCCAGAGATACCTCTCCGACAATCGGAGTGACAAATCCTAATCTCGAAATACGCCAACCCAACAAGTACCTTTGGAGACACCTGTAGAGCACCTTTATAATCACCCAGTTACGTTGTGACGTTTGGTAGCACACAAAGTGTTCCTCCGGTAAACGGGAGTTGCATAATCTCATAGTCATAGGAACATGTATAAGTCATAAAGAAAGCAATAGCAACATACTAAACGATCGAGTGCTAAGCTAACGGAATGGGTCAAGTCAATCACAACATTCTCCTAATGATGTGATCCCGTTAATCAAATGACAACTCATGTCTATGGCTAGGAAACATAACCATCTTTGATCAACGAGCTAGTCAAGTAGAGGCATACTAGTGACACTCTGTTTGTCTATGTATTCACACATGTATCAAGTTTCCAGTTAATACAATTCGAGCATGAATAATAAACATTTATCATGATATAAGGAAATAAATAATAACTTTATTATTGCCTCTAGGGCATATTTCCTTCAGTCTCCCACTTGCACTAGAGTCAATAATCTAGTTCACATCGCCATGTGATTTAACAGCAATAGTTCGCATCACCATGTGATTAACACCCATAGTTCACATCGTCATGTGACCAACACCCAAAGGGTTTACTAGAGTCAGTAATCTAGTTCACATCGCTTATGTGACTTAACACCCAAAGAGTACTAAGGTGTGATCATGTTTTGCTTATGAGATAATTTTAGTCAACAGGTCTGTCACATTCAGATCCGTAAGTATTTTGCAAAAAATTTATGTCTACAATGCTCTGCACGGAGCTACTCTAGCTAATTGCTCCCACTTTCAATATGTATCTAGATCAAGACTTAGAGTCATCCAGATCTATGTCAAAACTTGCATCGACGTAACCCTTTACGACGAACCTTTTGTCACTTCCATAATCGAGAAACATATCCTTATTCCACTAAGGATAATTTTGACCGTTGTCCAGTGATCTACTCCTAGATCACTATTGTACTCCCTTGCCAAAATCAGTGTAGGGTATACAATAGATCTGGTACACAGCATGGCATACTTTATAGAACCTATGGCCGAGGCATAGGGAATGACTTTCATTCTCTTTCTATCTTCTGTCGTGGTCGGGCTTTGAGTCTTACTCAATTTCACACCTTGTAACACAAGCAAGAAACTCTTTCTTTGACTGTTCCATTTTGAACTACTTCAAAATATTATTAAGGTATTTACTCATTGAAAAAACTTATCAAGCGTCTTGATCTATCTCTATAGATCTTGACGCTCAATATGTAAGCAGCTTTACCAAGATCTTTCTTTGAAAAACTCCTTTCAAACACTTCTTTATGCTTTGCAGAATAATTCTACATTATTTCCGATCAACAATATGTCATTCACATATACTTATCAGAAATGTTGTAGTGCTCCCACTCACTTTCTTGTAAATACAGGCTTCACCGCAAGTCTGTATAAAACTATATGCTTTGATCAACTTATCAAAGCGTATATTCCAACTCCGAGATGCTTGCACCAGTCCATAGATGGATCGCTGGAGTTTGCATATTTTGTTAGCACCTTTAGGATTGACAAAACCTTCTGGTTGCATCATATACAACTCTTCTTTAATAAATCCATTAAGGAATGCAGTTTTGTTTATCCATTTGCCAGATTTCATAAAATGCGGCAATTGCTAACATGATTCGGACAGACTTAAGCATAGATACGAGTGAGAAACTCTCATCGTAGTCAACACCTTAAACTTGTCGAAAACCTTTTGCGACAATTCTAGCTTTGTAGATAGTAACACTACTATCAGCGTCCGTCTTCCTCTTGAAGATCCATTTAATCTCAATGGCTCGCCGATCATTGGGCAAGTCAATCAAAGTCCATACTTTGTTCTCATACATGGATCTCATCTCAGATTTCATGGCCTCAAGCCATTTTGCGGAATCTGGGCTCACCATCGCTTCTTCATAGTTCGTAGGTTCGTCATGGTCTAGTAACATAACCTCCAGAACAGGATTACCGTACCACTCTGGTGTGGATCTTACTCTGGTTGACCTACGAGGTTCAGTGATAACTTGATCTGAAGTTCCATGATCATCATCATTAACTTCCTCACTAATTGGTATAGGCGTCACAGAAACTGGTTTCTGGATGAACTAATTTCCAATAAGGGAGCAGGTACAATTACCTCATCAAGTTCTACTTTCCTCCCACTCACTTCTTTCGAGAGAAACTCCTTCTCTAGAAAGGATCCATACTTAGCAACGAATGTCTTGCCTTCGGATCTGTGATAGAAGGTGTACCCAACTGTCTCCTTTGGGTATCCTATGAAGACACATTTCTCCGATTTGGGTTTGAGCTTATCAGGATGAAACTTTTTCACATAAGCATCGCAACCCCAAACTTTAAGAAACGACAACTTTGGTTTCTTGCCAAACCACAGTTCATAAGATGTCGTCTCAACGGATTTAGATGGTACCCTATTTAACGTGAATGCAGCGGTCTCTAATGCATAACCCCAAAACGATAGTGGTAGATCGGTAAAAGACATCATATATCGCACCATATCTAATAAAGTACGGTTACGATGTTCGGACACACCATTACACCGTGGTGTTCCAGGTGGCGTGAGTAGTGAAACTATTTCACATTGTTTTAACTGAAGGCCAAACTCATAACTCAAATATTCTCCTCCACGATCAGATCGTAGAAATTTTATTTTCTTGTTACGATGATTTTCAACTTCACTCTGAAATTCTTTGAACTTTTTCAAATGTTTCAGACTTATGTTTCATTAAGTAGATATACCCATATCTTCTCAAATCATCTGTGAAGGTGAGAAAATAACGATATCCGCCACGAGCCTCAATATTCATCGGACCACATACATCTGTATGTATTATTTCCAACAAATCTGTTGCTCTCTCCATAGTTCCGGAGAACGGCGTTTTAGTCATGTTGCCCATGAGGCACGGTTCGCAAGCATCAAGTGATTCATAATCAAGTGATTCCAAAATCCCATCAGTATGGAGTTTCTTCATGTGCTTTACACCAATATGACCTAAACGGCAGTGCCACAAATAAGTTGCACTATCATTATTAACTTTGCATTTTTTTGGCTTCATTATTATAAATATGTGTATCACTACGATCGAGATCCAACAAACCATTTTATTGGGTGTATGACCATAGAAGGTTTTATTCATGTAAACAGAACAACAATTATTCTCTAAAATGAATAAATGTATTGCAACAAACATGATAAAATCATATTCATGCTCAACGCAAACACCAAATAACACTTATTTAGTTTCAACACTAATCCCGAAAGTATAGGGAGTGTGCGATGATGATCATATCAATCTTGGAACTACTTCCAACACACATCGTCACCTCGCCTTTTACTAGTCTCTGTTTATTCTGCAACTCCCGTTTCGAGTTACTACTCTTAGCAACTGAACCAGTATCAAATACCGAGGGGTTGCTATAAACACTAGTAAAGTACACATCAATAACATGTATATCCAATATACCTTTGTTCACTTTGCCATCCTTCTTATCCACCAAATAGTTGGGGTAGTTCCAGTGACCAGTCCCTTTGCAGTAGAAGCACTTAGTCTCAGGCTTAGGACCAGACTCAGGCTTCTTCACTTGAGCAGCAACTTGCTTGCCGTTCTTCTTGAAGTTCCCCTTCTATCCCTTTGCCCTTTTCTTGAAACTAGTGGTCTCGTCAACCATCAACACTTGATGTTTTTCTTGATTTCTACCTTCGTCGATTTCAGCATCACGAAGAGCTCGGGAATTACTTTCGTCATCCCTTGCATACTATAGTTTATCACGAAGTTCTACTAACTTCGTGATGGTGACTAGAGAATTCTGTCAATCACTATTTTATCTGGAAGATCAACTCCCACTTGATTCAAGCGATTGTAGTACCCAGACAATCTGACCACATGCTCGCTGCTTGAGCTATTCTCCTCCATCTTTTAGCTATAGAACTTGTTGGAGACTTCATATCTCTCAACTCGGGTATTTGCTTGAAATATTAACATCAACTCCTGGAACATCTCATATGGTCCATGACGTTCAAAACGTCTTTGAAGTCCCGATTCTAAGCCGTTAAGCATGGTGCACTAAACTATCAAGTAGTCATCATATTGAGCTAGCCAAACGTTCATAACGTCTGCATCTGCTCCTGCAATAGGTCTGTCACCTAGCGGTGCATCAAGGACATAATTCTTCCGTGCAGCAATGAGGATAATCCTTAGATCACGGATCCAATCCGCATCTTTGCTACTAACATCTTTCAACATAATTTTTCTCTAGGAACATATCAAAAATAAACACAGGGAAGCAACAACGCGAGCTATTGATCTACAACATAATTTGCAAAATACTATCAGGACTAAGTTCATGATAAATTCAAGTTCAATTAATCATATTACTTAAGAACTCCCACTTAGATAGACATCCCTCTAATCCTCTAAGTGATCACGTGATCCATATCAACTAAACCATGTCCGATCATCACGTGAGATGGAGTAGTTTCAATGGTGAACATCACTATGTTGATCATATCTACTATATGATTCACGCTCGACCTTTCGGTCTCCGTGTTCCGAGGCCATATCTGCATATGCTAGGCTCGTCAAGTTTAACCTGAGTATTCTGCGTGTGCAACTGTTTTGCACCCGTTGTATTTGAACGTAGAGCCTATCACACCCGATCATCACGTGGTGTCTCAGCACGAAGAACTTTCGCAACGGTGCATACTCAGGGAGAACACTTTATCTTGAAATTTTAGTGAGAGATCATCTTATAATGCTACCGTCAATCAGAGCAAGATAAGATGCATAAAAGATAAACATCACATGCAATCAATATAAGTGATATGATATGGCCATCATCATCTTGTGCTTGTGATCTCCATCTCCGAAGCACCGTCATGATCACCATCGTCACCGGCGCGACACCTTGATCTCCATCGTAGCATCGTTGTCGTCTCGCCAACTATTGCTTTTACGACTATCGCTACCGCTTAGTGATAAAGTAAAACAATTACATGGCGATTGCATTTCATACAATAAAGCGACAACCATATGGCTCCTGCCAATTGCCGATAACTCGGTTACAAAACATGATCATCTCATACAATAAAATATAGCATCATGTCTTGACCATATCACATCACAACATGCCCTGCAAAAACAAGTTAGACGTCCTCTACTTTGTTGTTGCAAGTTTTACGTGGCTGCTACGGGCTTAGCAAGAACCGTTCTTACCTACGCATCAAAACCACAACGATAGTTTGTCAAGTTGGTGATGTTTTAACCTTCGCAAGGACCGGGCGTAGCCACACTCGGTTCAACTAAAGTGAGAGAGACAGAAACCCGCCAGTCACCTTTAAGCAACGAGTGCTCGCAACGGTGAAACCAGTCTCGCGTAAGCATACGCGTAATGTCGGTCCGGGCCGCTTCATCTCACAATACCGCTAAACCAAAGTATGACATGCTGGTAAGCAGTATGACTTATATCGCCCACAACTCACTAGTGTTCTACTCGTGCATATAATATCAACGCATAAAACCAGGCTCGGATGCCACTGTTGGGAACGTAGTAATTTCAAAAAAATTCCTACGCACACGCAAGATCATGGTGATGCATAGCAACGAGAGGGGAGAGTGTTGTCCACGTACCCTCGTAGACCGAAAGCGGAAGCGTTAACACAACGCGGTTGATGTAGTCGTACGTCTTCACGATCCGACAGATCAAATACCGAACGCACGGCAACTCCGAGTTCAGCACACGTTCAGCTCGATGACGTCCCTCGAACTCCGATCCAGCCGAGTGTTGAGGGAGAGTTTCGTCAGCACGACGGCGTGGTGACGATGATGATGTTCTACTGACGCAGGGCTTCGCCTAAGCTCCGCAACAATATTATCGAGGTGTAATATGGTGGAGGGGGGCACCGCACACGGCTAAAAGATCATTGATCAATTGTGGGTCTATGCGGTGCCCCCCTGCCCCCGTATATAAAGGAGCAAGGGGGAGGCCGCCGGCCAAGGAGGAGGGCGCGCCAAGGGGGAAGTCCTACTCCCACCGGGAGTAGGACTCCTCCTTTCCTTGTTGGAATAGGAGAAGGGAAGGGAGAAGGAGAAAGAAGGAAGGGGGCACCCCCCCTCCCTAGTCCAATTCGGACTAGTCCATGGGGAGGGGTGCGGCCACCCTTTGGGGCCTTTCTCTCCTTTCCCGTATGGCCCATTAAGGCCCAATACGAATTCCCTAACTCTCCGGTACTCCGAAAAATACCCGAATCACTCGGAACCTTTCCGAAGTCCGAATATAGTCGTTCAATATATCGATCTTTACGTCTCGGCCATTTCGAGACTCCTCGTCATGTCCCCGATCTCATCCAGGACTCCAAACTCCTTCGGTACATCAAAACACATAAACTCATAATATAACCGTCATCATAATGTTAAGCGTGCGGACCTTACGGGTTCGAGAACTATGTAGACATGACCGAGACACCTCTCCGGTCAATAACCAATAGCGGAACCTGGATGCTCATATTGGCTCCCACATATTCTACGAAGATCTTTATCGGTCAGACCGCATAACAACATACGTTGTTCCCTTTGTCATCGGTATGTTACTTGTCCGAGATTCGATCGTCGGTATCTCGATACCTAGTTCAATCTCGTTACCGGCAAGTCTCTTTACTCGTTCCGTAATACATCATCCCGCAACTAACTCATTAGTTACAAAGTTTGCAAGGCTTATAGTGATGTGTATTACTGAGTGGGCCCAGAGATACCTCTCCGACAATCGGAGTGACAAATCCTAATCTCGAAATACGCCAACCCAACAAGTACCTTTGGAGACACCTGTAGAGCACCTTTATAATCACCCAGTTATGTTGTGACGTTTGGTAGCACACAAAGTGTTCCTCCGGTAAACGGGAGTTGCATAATCTCATAGTCATAGGAACATGTATAAGTCATGAAGAAAGCAATAGCAACATACTAAACGATCGAGTGCTAAGCTAACGGAATGGGTCAAGTCAATCACAACATTCTCCTAATGATGTGATCCCGTTAATCAAATGACAACTCATGTCTATGGCTAGGAAACATAACCATCTTTGATTAACGAGCTAGTCAAGTAGAGGCATACTAGTGACACTCTGTTTGTCTATGTATTCACACATGTATCAAGTTTCCAGTTAATACAATTCTAGCATGAATAATAAACATTTATCATGATATAAGGAAATAAATAATAACTTTATTATTGCCTCTAGGGCATATTTCCTTCACCTCGGACCTGCTTCACCTGGAAGACACCTCCGAGTCAGAGGTAGCCCTTGACTCTTTAAGCTCCTTTCTTAACCATCTTATTGACATGCATTATCAGCAGGAGGACACCGGAGCAAGTCATGAAGCGATTGAAGAGGTAACTATAATTTCCTCCGACTCCGAGCCTTTGCCAAGACAGAAAGTCCGAAGAGTAACCCGGAAAGTAAGATTTCACATCCTTTAGCTTATCAAGATCCTCAATTTCTTTTGATGCGACAGATTTATGAGAGTCAGAGGCAGACCCGGACCAGCAAGGATGCAGACCTCTCCTCCGGCTCACCCAAAGCATCAAGGAAGAGCCGGACTGAGGTTATCTCCGACTTATATCCTTTTCATCCTTTGGCGGGCGTCACTCATCAACCACTCAATTCTTCTGATTCAAACTACCAGGGAACTTCACCTTCCTCCGGCGACTCAATGCAGTCTAGCTTGCCGGCTTTCAAAATCGCACCCGGGTAATGATGATCAGCTTATTTTGTGCTTATCTTACTCATGTTTTTGCACTAACCCTTTGACTTTCAGTGTACAAGTAAAGCCCAGCAAGAGGGCGAAGAAAAATAAGTCGGCCGAAGTGCCGGTCCTAACTGAACCTGATGCTTCTGCTTATGAGCCGCCGTCTGCACCAGCTCCTGAAACCGCCACTGCTCCATCTGATGAACAAGTTATGGAAGGTTCTGATAACCCGGAGATCCCCAGCCCGGCTCATCCAGATGATCCGGATGTTGTAATCACCTGGACCGAGTTTGTCGAACCGGGAAGACCCACCGTGTTGGCTAGATGCTCTGCCAAGGAAGAACTTCTGGAACGCCGCAGGGCCAGGCTGGACATCACTGATTATGCTAATCTGAGCATTGGAGATATTGTCGCTGGCTATATTAATCAAGTGCACAACAGCCGGGACCTGGAAATTGATATGGTGAAGCAAATACAGCAAAAGTCTGAGGTATGACTCTCTTGCTTACTCCATAGTTATCCTTACCATGCCAGCCCCCAAGTCTATTACTTATGATGAAATATGTTGTAGACTTAATACCGGCTTAGTAATCATTGCAAGAAAACCGGCTTATCTGGTAACACTCGAGGGCCGGTTTAAACAGCATAGTTGAACCGGTCCTTACCTTGTTTTAATCAAGTAGTTGAGCAGCTTTACGCATTAGCCCCCAAGTGCCAAGTAACTTAGCCTGCAAAGTGCTTGGGACTTATTTTTATGAACCGACACTGTAAATAGAGCTCTTCAGCATACATTAGCCCCCAAGTGCCAAGTGTCTTTTCTTGCAAAGTGCTTGGGACTTAATGTTGCATTATAATCACCCTAACTGTAACCCGGAATTTGTACAGGCCGTCTGTAAGAAATTTGAATCGGAAATCTCTGATCTAAAGAACCGCCTGAAGACTCAGGAAAGTGAAACCCAAAAGGCCAACTCCAAATTTGAATTAAGTGTATCTGCACAAGAGAAACTGAAGAAAAAGTTTGAAGCCAAAAGAAAAGCCTGGGCGGATGAAAAAACTGCTTTGCTCAGCCGGGCCGAACAAGCGGAGGCCACTCTTACTGAAAGAACCGCCGAGCTATCCGGCTTAAAACGCCATGTATCTCAGATGGTCTCCGCAATCTTTGGTAAGTTACTCTGTAAGTTTCTAGCTAGTTTACATCGTTCATTTCCCATAAGTATCTCAATTGCCATCAGCTCACCTGACTTTGTAATGCAGGTCCAGGAGTTCCAATCTCAACCAGAACATGCTGACCAAACTGAAGGCGGTTTATACCTTGGTAGAGCAACTTTACACCGGGTCACAACGTGCCTTAGCCGTTGTGGCTCTGTCAAACGAAGTTCCCACTCATCTGGCGGATGTACTTAGGCGGCTTGCCGTGCTTCCTCAACGCTTCCAAGAGTTAAGACGTACTTCTGCAAGAGCCGGAGCCATAGCCACTCTAAGCCGGGCCAAGGCGTTTCTACCGGAGCTAGACCCAGCCGACATCGCCCTTGGGTATCCTAGCTTGAAGGAAGATGGCAGTCCCTTTGACCAGAAGGACTTCGCCGCTTGCGTGAAGAGCGTACGCCCTGTGGCCACTTTGATTGGTAATGACACAGACCTTACCAAATATCAACCAGGCTATGACGCGGAGAATCAAAGGATCCCAACACCTCGTTATGAAGCAGTCAGCCTGATTCCTCCGACTCGTAAGCATACCTTCGCCCCTGAAGTTAAGCCGGCCGGGTTAATTGATGATGAAGCTCAATTTGATGCCTTGAATGGCATTGACTGGAAATCATCAACCTTCCAGGACATGGAAACAGCCGGAGGAGCGGAGAGGGATGAACCGGAAGCTTCAGCCCAATAGCACCTTTGATCTCTTAGGCGGCTCATGGTTATGTCTTCAAAAACAATGCCTCACCTTTTGGACTCGGGGAGTCATGTAATAGAGTAGGATAAGCACTTAATTTTGCCGTGCCATCGTGCACGTGTGTAGCGCTCAATACCGTTTAAGCCGCTCTTTTATATTCTTCCGGGTTATGTTTGATCCTCTGCTTTCCTTAAGTTTTTAAAGAGCTGTCTTTAATTGCCCTGCATAGAAAACAAATCACAAGTCCCTAGGCGGCTCACCGCATGGAGAGTCATATATCGTACATATAACCCGGAATATGAATCAAAGTCATAATAAACCGGTTCTCAATTATATCTTTGAGATAACCATAACAGCATACCTGCGAGCCTTCAAGTATACTTCCGGTTTATGTAACCCGAATAATGAGATTAAGAACTCAACTCCGGTTCACCAGCACATATAATGCTTATTATGTGCTATCAACGTTATTAATCAAGGTTAAGCCGGTGGAATAAGAACCACCCTTGAACACCTTTGATATGATCAAAAGAACTTGTTTCCAACAAAGAGATCTCAAAAATTTAGAGGCCTCTGATTCGAATACGACCAGAGAACCGTCCCAAAGGGGTCAAGCTAAGATTCGAATGCGATCATATAGCCCCCAGTGGCTTTGGCGTTGCCGATCAAGAGGGTACTGATAGCTATGTTCTCTTTGGTTCGAATACGACCTATGTTTGAACAGGAAGCCCCCAAATGACCTTAAGAGTTGTTTAACGATGCTGATTCGAATACGATCCACGTCGGTTCCCGAAGGGGGTTGAGCTATGATTCAAATATGATCAAGAAACTCCCCAATGAGCTCGGCAATATGCCAATCAAGTGGGTATCGACAGCTATGTTCTCTTTGGTTCGAATACGACCTATGTTTGAACAGGAAGCCCCCAAATGATCATATTTTTAACGGCTATATTCGAATACGATCATAAGCCGGATCAACCTCCAAGTGACCATGTGATATTACAATGAAAATAACAATGACACATTTACCTTTGGAGGGGAAAAAGGACAGAGGTCCTGCTTTATTATTTATCATAATATAAACATGGCTATAGAAATATGTACATTATGAGAGCTGGTGGCTCAAGTGTAATAAGGCCGAAGCTGAGCTATATTCCACGGCCGGCGGGTCTCCTCCTCTGACTTACGTGAATCTTTGTGCTCTCGGCCATCGATGAGGTAGTATGACCCGTTGTGCAAGTTCTTGCTGACCACAAAGGGCCCTTCCCAAGGTGGGGATAGCTTATGTGCATCTGTTTGATCTTGGATGAGCCGGAGCACCAAGTCACCCTCCTGAAAGGTCCTGGACTTAACCCGGCGGCTGTGATAGCGGCGCAGGTCTTGTTGGTAAATCGCCGAGCGAGCTGCTGCTACGTCACGTTGTTCGTCCAACAAGTCAAGAGCATCTTGACGCGCCTGCTCATTATCCGCCTCGACATAAGCCGCCACTCGAGGCGAGTCATGACGGATGTCACTAGGGAGGACCGCCTCAGCACCGTAAACCATGACGAAAGGCGTGTAACCTGTAGACCTGTTAGGAGTAGTATTGATGCTCCATAATACAGAAGGTAACTCCTCCACCCAACAACCCGGCGTCCGTTGCAAAGGGACCAAAAGCCAGGGCTTGATGCCCTTCAAGATTTCCTGATTGGCTTTCTCAGCTTGACCATTGGATTAAGGGTGAGCCACTGATGAAACATCAAGCCGAATATGCTCTCGTTGACAAAAATCCACCATGGCGCCTTTAGATAGATTGGTACCATTGTTAGTTATAATGCTGTGTGGAAAACCAAAGCGAAATATCACCTTTTTCATGAACTGAACCGCCATGGCTGTGTCACACTTACTAACTGGCTCTGCCTCAACCCACTTTGTGAACTTGTCAACCGCCACCAAGAGGTGGGTCTTCTTGTCTTTGGACCTTTTGAAAGGCCCAAGCATATCAAGCCCCCAGACTGCAAAGGGCCAAGTGATTGGAATCATCCTCAACTCTTGAGCCGGCACGTGAGCCCGTCTTGAGAACTTCTGACAACCGTCACATTTACTGACCAAGTCCTCTGCATCAGCATGAGCCGTCAGCCGATAAAAACCATGACGAAAAGCCTTGGCCACAAGGGATTTTGAGTCGGCATGATGGCCACAATCCCCCTCGTGAATCTCACGTAAAATTTCGTGACCTTCCTCAGAGGAAACACAACGCTGAAAAGCTCCAGTGACACTGCGATGATGCAGCTCGCCATTGACAATTATCATTGACTTAGACCGCCGGGTTATTTGTCTGGCCAAAGTTTCATCCTCAGGCAATTCTCCCCGGGTCATGTAAGCCAAGTATGGCACTGTCCAATCTGGGATAACGTGGAGAGCCGCCACCAACTGTGCTTCTGGGTCAGGAACAGCCAAGTCTTCCTCTGTAGGTAACTTGACAGAAGGGTTATGCAGAGTATCCAAGAAAGTATTAGGCGGCACCGACTTTCACTGAGAGCCTAGCCGGCTTAATGCATCAGCTGCCTCGTTCTTTCTGCGATCAATGTGCTCTACTTGGTAACCCTGAAAATGTCCAGCAATGGCATCAACTTCGAGGCGATAAGCCGCCATGAGGGGGTCCTTCGAATCCCACTTGCGTGATACTTGTTGGGCCACCAAATCTGAGTCGCCAAAGCACCTTACCCGGCTTAAGCTCATCTCCTTAGCCATCCGAAGACCATGGAGCAAGGCCTCGTACTCAGCTGCATTGTTAGTACGGGGAAACATCAACCATAGTACATAAAAAAACGTGTCACCTCGTGGGGAAGCTAACACAACTCTAGCCCCCGAGCCCTCCAATTGCCTGGACCCGTCGAAGTGAATAGTCCAGTATGTATTATCCGGCTTCTCTTCAGGCACCTGCAGCTCCGTCCAATCATTGATGAAATCCACCAATGCTTGAGATTTGATAGCAGTGCGTGGCACATACTTTAGACCATGAGGCCCAAGTTCTAAGGCCCACTTAGCAACTCTTCCTGTGGCTTCTCTGTTTTGAATGATATCTCCTAGGGGAGCAGAACTAACCACAGTGATAGGGTGGCCCTGGAAATAATGCTTAAGATTCCGGCTCACCATGACACCCCATAAACGAGCTTCTGCCAATGTGGATTCCGTTGCTTGGACTCAATGAGTACTTCGCTGACGTAGTAAACCGGCCGCTGAACCGGATGTTCCTTACCCGCCTCCTTACGCTCCACCACCACAGCCACACTGACGGCTCGTGTGTTAGCGGCTACATACAACAGTAAGGGCTCCTTATCGACAGGAGCAGCAAGGACTGGCGGCTCAGCTAGCTGTCTTTTCAAATCCTCAAAAGCAGCATTAGCAGCATCATTCCATACAAAGTCATCTGTTTTCTTCATCATCTGATATAGTGGCATGGCCTTTTCGCCCAACCGGCTTATAAACCGACTCAAAGCAGCGATGCGACCCGCCAGACGCTGGATGTCATTTATGCACGCCGGCTTAGCCAGAGAGATGATTGCCTTGATCTTCTCCGGGTTAGGTTCAATGCCTATGTGAGAAACCAGAAAACCCAAGAGCTTGCCTGCAGGAACACCAAAAACACACTTGGCCGGATTAAGCATCATCTTGTAGACCCGGAGATTATCAAAGGTCTCTTTCAGATCATCTATCAAGGTTTCCTTCTCTCTGGATTTTACCACAATATCATCCACATAAGCATGAACGTTGTGCCCAATCTGATTATGGAGACAATTCTGCACGCACCGCTGGTAAGTCGCCTATGCACTCTTGAGCCCAAAAGGCATGGACACATAACAGAAGGCTCCAAAGGGAGCGATGAACGCCGTCTTCTCTTGGTCCTTAACTGCCATTTTGATCTGATGGTATCCAAAGTAAGCATCCAAAAAACTTAAACGCTCACAACCCGCCGTAGCATCAATAATTTGATCAATACGGGGGAGAGCAAAAGGATCAGCCGGACAAGCCTTGTTTAAATCCGTATAATCCACACACATACGCCAGGTGCCGTTCTTCTTGAGCACGAGCACCGGGTTAGCTAACCATTCTGGATGAAAGACTTCAACGATGAACCCGGCCGCCAAGAGCCGGGATACTTCCTCACCAATGGCTTTCCGCCTCTCCTCATTGAACTGCCGGAGGAATTGCCTGACTGGCTTAAATTTCGGATCAATATTGAGAGTGTGCTCAGCGAGTTCTCTTGGTACACCCGGCATGTCAGAAGGTTTCCATGCAAAGATGTCCCGGTTCTCACGGATGAACTCGATGAGCGCGCCTTCCTATTTGGGATCCAGATTGGCACTGATGCTGAACTGCTTAGATGAGTCACCTGGAACAAAGTCAACAAGTTTAGTCTCATCGGCCGACTTAAATTTCATTACCGGCTCATGCTCCGTGGTTGGCTTTTTCAAAGACGTCATATCTACCGGGTCAACATTATCCTTGTAAAACTTCAACTCCTCTGTCGCACAAACAGATTCAGCGTAAGCAGCGTCACCTTCCTCACACTCCAAGGCTATCTTTCGGCTTCCATGAACCGTAATGGCCCCATTGTGACCCGGCATCTTGAGCTGCAAATACACGTAACACGGCCGTGCCATGAACTTGGCGTAAGCCGGCCGCCCAAATAAAGCATGGTACGGGCTTCTTATTTTAATCACCTCAAAAGTCAGTTTTTCCGCCCTGTAGTTGTACTCATCTCCAAAGGCTACTTCCAGCTCGATCTTACCGACTGGATACGCCGACTTATCGGGCACCACACCATGGAAAACAGTGTTGGACTGGTTGAGGTTTTTATCAGTCAACCCCATACGACGGAAGGTCTCATAATAGAGGATGTTGATGCTACTGCCTCCGTCCATGAGCACTTTAGTGAATTTATACCCCCCGACCTGAGGAGCCACCACCAAGGCCAGGTGACCCGGATTATCAACCCGGGGAGGGTGATCTTCCCTACTCCATACAATAGGCTGCTCAGACCATCTTAAATAGCATGGAACCGCCGGCTCAACAGCATTCACAGCCCTCTTATGAAGCTTCTGGTCTCGCTTGCACAGACTGGTAGTAAACACATGATACTGTCCACTATTGAGCTGCTTTGGATTGGTCTGGTATCCCCCCTGCTGCTGCTGCTGATTACCCTGGCCAGATTGCTGATTAAAACCTCCTTGATTACCTTGAAAATTCTGAGAATTGGAATTTGAGCCGCCGCCCGGGCCATGAAAGCCGCCGTCGCCTGAGCCGCCGCCCTGCCCATTGTTGCCATTAAAAGCGTTGGAATTTTTTAAGGCTTTCATGATTGCGCAGTCTTTCCATAGATGACTGGCCGGCTTCTCCCTAGAGCCATGCCTTGGACAGGGCTCATTCAACAATTGCTCAAGCGTCAGGCCTGACCCGCCGGATCGGGGAGGTGGTCTCCCCTTACGTAGGTGGTTGTTACCCTGCGCATTGGTGTTGGCCACAAACTCCATACTGCCATCAGCCTTACGTTTGTTACCTCCCTGGTTCGTCGGGTTATGCTGAGGGCCCTTGCCGTTGCCATTCTTCTTTCCCTTCCCTGTCCTTTCATCATCGGACGCGGGATCCTTGGTACTATCAGAGTCGGCGTACTTGACCAGAGCCGCCATCAGCGTACCCATATCACTGCAATCGCGCTTGAGCCGCCCGAGCTTCATCTTCAGGGGCGCAAAACAACAATTTTGCTCCAACATTAAGACTGCAGAGCCGGCATCCATCTTATCAGACGAATGTATTATATCTTTGACCCGGCGTACCCAATGGGTTGTAGACTCGCCCTCTTGCTGCTTGCAGTTAGTCAAATCCACAATTGACATAGACTGCCTACATGTATCTTTGAAGTTTTGGATGAACCGGGCTTTTAGCTCTGCCCATGACCCGATAGAATTAGGCGGCAGTCCTTTCAACCAAGTGCGGGCAGTCCCATCCAACATCATGGTGAAGTATTTGGCCATTGCCGCTTCGCTGACCTCCAGCAACTCCATAGCCATCTCGTAGCTCTCGATCCATGCTCCGGGTTGTAAATCAGCCATGTAATTAGGTACCCTCCTAGGTCCTTTGAAATCCTTGGGCAGACGTTCATTACGGAGAGCCGGCACCAGACAAGGGACACCTCCGGTCCTCGTAGGTATGCCCGCCTCGATAGAAGCCGTCGGATAAACCGGGAGGGGCTGGTAAGCTGTCAGCTGAGCCGCCTGCTCCGCCTCTTGTCGTGCTCTGTCTTGGTCTACCGCGTTAAAGGCTCCATTATGTGCCGGGCCGTGGCCAGCTGGCAAGTCACAGCGCCGGACGTTGCTTGAGCCGGTCGCTGAAACCATGTGTCTGCTATAACTTGGGCTCCGGCTTGGACGAGGGGTTGAATGAATCCTATCCCGGCTATATGAATATGCCTCCTGTTGCACCAGAGCTGTCTGAAGAAGTTCTCTGACCCGGCGGGTTTCGACCGCCGTCGGAGAGTCGCCCTCGACTGGGAGAGCTGCCAGTCGCACCGCTGCAGCGATCATGTTTTCCAACGAGTTGGCATAATGACCCGGTGGTATCGGCACGTATTGAGGCGGGGTAGTGTTCACACGGGGAGGCCCCATCACTTGCGGCTGAACCGGTGTTCCAGTCCCGGGTGCCGTGATTTTTGGCGGGTTACTGAGCCCTGCACCAGGCGTGTTGAAGAGGTTTCGAGGATCGTAAACTGGAGGGAGTCGGGATTGAGCCTTCTGATGCCTCCTTCTCATGATCTCATTGGATGTGTTCTGATCCATCGTGAGCCGGAAAGACTGCGCCTGAATTAGCTGCGTCTGGGCGTCGAGAGCCGCCCGTTCTGCAGCCATCCTGATCCCTTCCGCTACTAGATCTTCCTTGGCTCGTGCTATATCCAGCTTTAACTGTGCCACCTCCGCATCATGTTGAGCTTCATCCGCTGGGACGACCGTGGCGGTTAGCAGGGCAGTCATCTTATCCGTAAGATCCATCAGCACCTGAGCCGGCGAGTGCGCAGGGCCTCCTGCCCCAGCGGCGGAGTTTTGCACAGGTTGCGTGCCGGCCATGAAGATTCCAACCCGGCTTGGCGGCTCAAAAGGGTCCGGAATACTGTCGCCCTCGGAACACCCCCCGAGCCTGCCGTCTTGAAGTTGATACAATGAGTCCGTCTCACCCGTGGATGATTCATCAGAGCAGATGGTCGTCTCATCGCTAGATCTAGATCCTTCAGAGAGTCCTCCGTGGATGCATCCCATGAAAGCATGTTTCAAGGCGGGCGGAGTCCGGGCGGGTCTCACACACTGAGCCGTCTCGATGAGGTCGGTGCTGATGTCCGGCTCAGGGCCCGGCTCACCGATCTTGCCAATGAACACGTGGATTCCGCCAAAGGGGCCCGGTACCTGTACTCGATTGAGCTGGCGTCGGGGCCCTAGCCGGCGTCGGGGCCCCAGCCTGCGTCGTTGATGTAGAGCTTGCCGCGACGACTCTTGGTCATCCGGCCCACAGCGTATCCCTTGAGCCCTTCGAAGCTGCCCTTCAAGAACTCAAATCCACCGTGCGCTGGCCCCACGGTGGGCGCCAACTGTCGTGGAATTATCACGGCAGATGTCCTCATGCAAGGACTTAGTCGTGGAGCCATCGCAGCTAGGAAGCTTAAAGGGGTTAAACGGGACAAAGGACACGAAGGTTATACTGGTTCGGCCCCTTACGGTGAAGGTAAAAGCCTACTCCAGTTGAGGTGGAATTACTTGGGGTTTCGATGACCAGGGAGCTAAACCGCTATGCCTGGCTATCGATCTGATGTTCCTTGTCCTGAACCGCCGCCGGGTCGTCCCTTTATATAGAAAGGTTAACGCCCAGCGGTTCTCAGAGTCCCGGCCGGCTCATAAACTGTGTCCGGCTTGGACTCTTAACTATTCTTGCCTTACACTACAAGTCATGCCACAACAGCGGTTTACCACTACGGGCCTTAAGTCACCTCTGGGCCTTAGACCTATTACTAAACCGCCATCCTTAACTTGTCCTTGGGCTTCTGAATGAAGAGTTGTCGCAACGTAACCCGGCCCATCTTGGGCGGGTTACACCAGTAGCTATATCCTCAACAGTAAAACAAGACCAGCAAAGCCGCCCGAATGTGCCGACAAATCCCGATAGGAGCTGCACATATCTCGTTCTCAGGCCACACCGGATTGTCCAAGCTTCCGATAGGCGAGCCCAGGGTTGCCCCTGGTGGCCACCGGCGACTGACAGGTTGGACCAATACTCAGAGGAGCACTGGCCCGGGGGTTTAAATAAAGATGACCCTCGGGCTCGCGAAAACCCAAGGGAAAAAGGCTTAGGTGGCAAATGGTAAAACCAAAGTTGGGCCTTGCTGGAGGAGTTTTATTCAAGGCGAACTATCAAGGGGGTCCCATAAATCACCCAACCGCGTAAGGAACGCAAACTCAAGGAACATAATACCGGTATGACGGAAACTAGGGAGGCAAGAGTGGAACAAAACACCAGGCATAAGGCCGAGCCTTCCACCCTTTACCAAAATATATAGATGCATTAATTAAATAAGAGATATTGTGATATTCCAAAATATCCATGTTCCAACATGGAACCAACTTCAACTTCACCTGCAACTAGCAACGTTATAAGAAGGGCTGAGCAAAAGCGGTAACTTAGCCAAACAACGGTTTGCTAGGAAAGGATGGTTAGAGGCTTGACATGGAAAATATGGGAGGCATGATATAGCAAGTGGTAGGTAGCGCAGCATGGCAATAGAACGAACAACTAGCAAAGCAAAGATAGAAGTGATTTCGAGGGTATGGTCATCTTGCCTGCAAGGTTCCCAGAGTTGTCGAAAGCTAGATCCTCGTAAGCGTACTCAACAGGTTCCTCGTTCACGAACTCGTCTCTCGGCTCTACCCACAGCAAGAACACAAGCAATGGAACCACAATCAATCACGGAAAATGCACAAGTAACATGATGCAAAACATGTATGATATGCGAGATGTGGTATGCGATGCATATGCGTGCTCCGGAAGAAAAAAGGGTGAACAAGGCAGTAACTTGGCAAACCAAGTATGCCACTGGAAAGATGAGATGATTTCAGTCGAAATCGATATAAAGATCACCGGAAACGGATGCACGGTTTGCAAATGGCAAGCAAAACAAGAATGACACGATTCTGCGATTAACAGCATGATAGCACTTAGAATGCAACAAGTAACTATGCTACAGCACCCCAACATAGCAACAAAGCATATGTCAGTAATCTACAGGAGATGCTTGACAAAAGATGAACACTGAGCTACGGCTAGATCACAAAATAACAGGTTCAAACAAGCATGGCAAAAGTGCAAAAGATACCAGGTTCACAGACACAGTGAACTGGACATGGCATAAACAGCATCAGGTAGCAATGTTCAGAGCAAGAAAAGCACATGCTACAGGAACTTAACATAGCAAAACAAGGCATGGCATAAATCTACTAAATGCATAGAACAAAAGTCCCTTACTGACCATAAGCCAAAAAGGATCAGAAGATATGATGGCAACCATGTAAACATAGCAAGTTTCGTTAACAGGTTTCAGACTTGGCAGAAAACAGAGCATGGCAGAAACAGTATTATGAAGGCATCTTTGTGAGCTTGATTCACTCAACACAACGCAATGCATGAAAAAACAAAATGCAAAACAAAAAACAAAAGCCGACCACGAAGGGAATATCATAACACATAGCCGAAAATGGCAAGAGTTGGAGTTACAAATATGGAAAGTTATATCCGGGGTGTTACAACACTCCACCACTACGAGAGGATCTCGTCCCGATATCTAGGACTGAAAGAACTCCGGATATTCGGAACGGAGGTGGTCCTCGCGTTCCCAGGTGGCTTCTCGGTCGGAATGGTGCGACCACTTCACTTTCAGGAATTTGATTGACTTGTTGCGAGTCTTGCGCTCAGTTTCTTCGAGAATAGCAACGGGGTGCTCATGATAAGACAGATCTTCTTGGAGATCAATCTCTTCGAAGTTAATGGTGCGCTCAGGAGTCTTGAAGCACTTGCGAAGCTGTGACACGTGGAACACATCATGCACGTTCGCGAAGTTGGAGGGAAGCTCAAGTTGATAGGCGAGGTCGCCTCTTTTGCCAATGATCTTGAAAGGACCCATGTATCTAGGGGCAAGCTTCTCTTTGATACCTAAGCGACGAGTGTCTTTCATTGGAGAGACGCGGAGGTAGACATGGTCTCCGATCTCGAAAGCCACATCACGGTGCTTACTATCATAGTAACTCTTCTGGCGCGATTGCGCGGCTTTGAGATTTTCACGGAGGACTTTACACATTTCTTCAGCCTCTGTGATTAAGTCATTGCCAAGAAGTTGGCGTTCACCAGTCTCTGACCAATTGAGAGGAGTACGGCACTTTCTGCCATAGAGAATCTCGAATGGGGCCTTGCCCGAACTCGCTTGGAAGCTGTTGTTGTAGGAGAATTCGGCATATGGAAGACAATCTTCCCATTTCATGCCAAAGGAAATGACACAAGCCCTGAGCATATCTTCAAGAATTTGATTGACTCGCTCGACTTGGCCACTAGTTTGAGGATGGAAAGCTGTGCTGAAGCGAATGTTGGTGCCCATGGCCTTCTGGAAGGAGTCCCAGAACTTCGAAGTGAAGATGCTTCCATGATCTGAAGATATCAATTGTGGAATGCCGTGCAAGGAGACAATCCTGGAGGTGTATAGCTCTGCCAACTGAGCTGCTGTGATAGATTCTTTGATTGGAAGGAAATGAGCCACTTTAGTAAGCTTGTCGATGACAACGAAGATAGCATCATTTCCATGCTTGGACTTTGGAAATCCAGTCATGAAGTCCATTTCGATATGATCAAACTTCCATTCTGGGATAGCAAGAGGTTGGAGGAGACCATCTGGTCGTTGGTGTTCTTCTTTCACCCTTCGACAGACATCACATTCGTTCACGAATTGAGCGATTTCTCGCTTCATTCGAGTCCACCAATACGACTGCTTGAGGTCATGGTACATCTTCGTACTTCCAGGATGAATGGAAAGAAGAGAATTGTGCCCCTCGTTCATTATAACTTTCCTTAGATCACCTTTAGGAACCACAATCCGGTCCTCAAAGAACAAAGTGTCTCTGTCATCAATGCCATAGCACTTGTATTTGGAAAGACCCTTGTCGATACCATGTTTCAACTTCTTCACCATGGTATCTAGGAGTTGTGCCTCAAGAATTTGATCTTCCAAAGTAGGAGAGACTATGAGGTTGGCAAGAAAGCCTTGAGGAACAACTTGGAGATTCAGCTTGCGGAAAGCTTCACAAAGATCCGGTTGGAATGGCTTGAGAATTAAGCTGTTGCAATAAGCCTTCCTGATCAAACCATCTGCAATGACATTGGCCTTGCCTGGAGTATATTCAATACTCGGATTGTACTCTTGAATCATTTCGACCCATCGAGTTTGCCTGAGGTTGAGGTTGGGCTGAGTGAAGATGTACTTGAGACTCTTGTGATCGGTGAATATGTCCACTTTTCTTCCCAACAAGAGATGTCTCCATGTTATTAATGCATGGACAACTGCCGCCAACTCAAGATCATGAGTGGGGTAGTTCTTTTCGTTGGGCTTCAATTGACGAGAGGTATAGGCCACAACTTTCTTCTCTTGCATTAACACAACACCGAGACCTTGAAGAGAAGCATCACAGAAAACTTCGAATGGTTTGGATTCGTCAGGAGGAGTTAAGACAGGAGCTGTGACGAGTTTCTCTTTGAGAGTGTTGAAAGCAACGTCACACTCAGGAGACCAGACATACTTCACATGCTTCTGGAGAAGGTTGGAAAGAGGCTTTGCAATCTTAGAAAAATTCTCAACGAATCTTCGGCAATAGCTTGCAAGACCAAGAAAACTGCGGAGCTGCTTGACATTCTGAGGAGGGTTCCCAATTCACAATTGCAGACACCTTCTCGGGATTAACAGCGATGCCCTTGGCAGAGATGATATGACCCAGGTAAAGAACTTCATCGAGCCAAAACTCACATTTGGAAAACTTTGCATAAAATTGATACTCTCTGAGCTTGTCGAGCACCAATCGCAAATGTTTGGCATGATCCTTCTTATTCTTGGAGAAGACCAAGATATCATCGAGATACACCAGGACGAATTCATTGGTATAGGGGTTGAAGATGAAATTCATCAATCGAGAGAATGTTGGAGGAGCATTGACAAGGCCGAAAGACATGACAGTATATTCATAAGAACCAAAGCTTGTTCTGAATGCTGTCTTGGGAATATCCTCTTCACGAATGCGAATCTGATGATAACCCATACGAAGGTCAAGCTTGGAGAATACTTTAGCACCTTTAAGTTGCTCGAATAGCTCATTGATGTTGGGAAGTGGATACTTGTTCTTGATTGTCTTCTTGTTCAATGGATGGTAATCGACACAAAGTCGGTCCGTGCCATCCTTCTTCTGGACAAAAATAACACCACAACCCCATGGAGATGAACTCGGTCTGATCAAACCCAGACGCTCTTGTTCATCGAGCTGTTTCTTCAATTCCTTCAGCTCCTTGGGTCCAAGCTTGTATGGACGCTTGCAAACGGGTTCCGTGCCAGGCTCTAGATCGATAACGAACTCAACTGGCCGGTGAGGAGGCATACCCGGAAGCTCTTCTGGAAAGACATCTTGGTACTCACAAACGACTGGAATTTGAGAAATGGCATTCAACTCGCCCTTCTCATTGGGAGAAAACAACCGAATGGTTTCATCACGAGCGGCATAAATAATCACATCCTCAGAAGAGTGTGTCAATTGAATTTCCATGGCAACACAATCAAGTTGAGCCTTGTGCTTAGAAAGCCAGTCCATCCCGAGAATTAGATCAATATCCGAGTCACCAAGAACAATTGGAGAAGACAGAAATTTATAGTTTCCCATCTTGATGGAAACATCCGGAACCATGTAGCTTGCGTTCATGCATTTGCCCGGAGAGACAACTGCTAACGTTCTAGGCAATTCTTGGAAATGCAATTCATGCTTGGATGCAAATGGTCTTGAGATGAAACTAAGCGATGCACCAGTGTCAAAAAGAACTTTTGCAGGAAAATCATTAACTGAGAGATTACCCATTATCACATCAGTAGATTCCTCCGCTTGAGCTGCGTTCATCATGTTGACCTTTGCAAATTTGGGATTATGTTTGACCACTGCATTGCTGGAAGATCTCACAGGAGGAGGAGGCGGAAGGCGCCTTTGGTTGAAGCACTTGTTAGCATAGTGACCTTTCTGCTGACACTTGTTGCAAGTCACCTCTGAGAGTGGACGTTGGTAAGGAGCATTCGACTTTGGAGCTTGATTCTGAGACTTGTTCTGATAGCCAGGGTTGGATGGGTGGGAAGATCCATGGCCACCTTTGATCTTCTGCTGGAAAGGCTGACGAAACAGAGGAGGAGGAGGCAACCAGAACTTCTGTTGCTTAGCAGCCACTAGTGAGGAAGAAGAAGACCGAACTGCGTCCCTGACTCTCTTCTTAGAAGCCTCACACTTGAGCTGAGCAGCCTCTTGCTTCAGTGCCATATTGTAGAAATCATCATACTTGGTCGGCTCAAAAAGCACTAGAGGTAATTGCAGATCTTCTCTGAGGCCACCTCTGAATTGATAGATCATGCTCTTTTCATCAGGAACGTCTTGCTTAGCGAAGCGAGCGAGTTTCTGAAACTGAGTATTGTATTGATACACGGGCATGGTGCCTTGCTTGAGATTGCGGAACTCCTCACGCTTGCTCTCAACAACACTTTGTGGAATGTGGTGAGCTTTGAAATCTCGACGGAAATCATCCCAGGTAATCACACGACCTCCTCTGGAATCTTTGTATTGTTGATACCACTCGGCAGCTTGATCCTTGAGTTGAAAAGAAGCGAACTTGACAAAATCCTCAGGCCTGACATTGCTACATTCAAAATGCTTGTGGATGTCCACGAGCCAATCATCGGCGTCTGTGGCCTCGGCACAGTAGCTGAAAGACTTGGGCTGATTTTCGAGGAACAGGTTGAGGGTAGCGAAGTGAGGCTGATTGTTGCCTTGGCCTTGATTTCCTTGATTGCCTTGCCCTTGGGTGCATTCTTGCAAGAGTTGCAAAATCATCTGAGCATTGGCGTTGGTGGCTGCCATGATAGCTTGCCATGCCTCCGGAGGCGGAGGTGGTGGCAGAGGGTTCGCCTGACTCCCTTCATTGCGTTCCGGATTCTGACGCGTTGGCGGAGCCATCCTGAAGAGGGTGACATCCGTTAGCATCTTGATAGACAGATAGGCAAATTAAATCAACGGATAGAAATTGCAACATATAGTCTTCACAATAAACATTCGAACGAGGATGAACGAATGAATTCCATAGTAAATCATCACACTTCCATTAAGGTGAGAAGCCACTTGATAAGAGATTGATGAATAAAATAAAAAGGTACGGGTGGAACAAATAAGTGGTAAGGATTACCCAATCACAAACCAAATATCTGCGGGAAGAAATGCTAAGAGCTACTTGAATCCCACCTATAAACTCCCAAAACTTTCTGGTTATGCAATCTGGTGTTGGGGATACAGGGGACACAAAATATATCACCCAAACTAGCAACCCCTAGATCCAGCTGTATCCATCCGTCAACACATAACCAAGAAACCTTCGGAAATCGTGTACCTCAACCTTCGAAAAGCATCCATTATACGAGTTATGGCAATACTCCCGAACTCCCGCCCCAGTACTGGGTGGCGTCGAGGTGATCTCACCAACAACTGCATAAAATAGATTTTCGATGTCGGCGAAACTCAGGTATTCCAGAACTGCAACGATAAAATTGTGACGACAACACCTCGGAGCTCAACTCCCCGGGACACTGCCACAACCCCTAAATGTCAGGAGGCACCAAGAACAATGTTCTCGTCACAAAACCATCGGAACGATTCTAAGATACCCGCGTGATCCTAAAAAAAATTTAGTGAAATTTGAGGAGAGAAGAGTCAAAACTTCTACGTCAGGAGGCCTCACCAGAGCGACGAAGGGGCTGAGGAGTAAAAAGAATCCTAATCTCCGATATATATAATCCTAAGACTCAAAACATTTTTGTTCTAGACTCAACAACGCCAGCAATTCGATCAAGTAGGGGGCTCCTAAGTCGGGGATGGCTCTAATTACCAACTTGTCACGCCCACGATGCAGCTATATCTCCCACGTGTCGAGGCACGACTTAGAGGCATAACCGCATTGTGGTTTTGTCGCAAGAAGGGTTATCTTCACACAATCCCATGTAATGAACAAGAATGGGATAACGAGAGTTGGCTTACAATCGCCACTTCACACAATACATAAATATAATTCATACATCATCCAAAATCCACACATAGACCGACTACGGTCAAATCCAAAAGAAAATAACATAACCCCAAATGCTAGATCCCCGATCGTCCCAACTGGGCTCCACTACTGATCATCAGGAAAAGAAACATAGTAACGACCACGTTCCTCGTTGAACTCCCACTTGAGCTCGGCTGCGTCATCTGCACTGGCATCGTCGGCACCTGCAACTGTTTTGGTAGAATCTGTGAGTCACGAGGACTCAGCAATCTCACACCCACGAGATCAAGACTATTTAAGCTTAATAGGAAAGGATGGTGTAAAGAGGTGGAGCTGTAGCAGGCACTAAGCATATATGGTGGCTAACATACGCAAGTGAGAGCGAGAAGAGAAGCAACGCAACGGTCGCGAAGCTAGAAATGATCAAGAAGTGATCCTGAAACTACTTACATTCAAGCATAACTCAAACCGTGTTCACTTCCCGGACTCCGCCGAGAAGAGACCATCACGGCTACACACACGGTTGATGTATTTTATTTGGGTCAAGTGACAAGTTCTCTACAACCGGACATTAACAAATTCCCATCTGCCTCATAGCTGCGGGCACGGCTTTCAAAAGATAATACCCTGCAGGGGTGTCCCAACTTAGCCCATTATAAGCTCTCACGGTCAACGAAGGATAAAACTTCTCCCAGGAAGACCCGATCAGTCTCGGAATCCAGGTTTACAAGACATTTCGACAATGGTAAAACAAGACCAGCAAAGCCGCCCGAATGTGCCGACAAATCCCGATAGGAGCTGCACATATCTCGTTCTCAGGGCACATCGGATTGTCCAAGCTTCCGATAGGCGAGCCCAGGGTTGCCCCTGGTGGCCACCGGCGACTGACAGGTTGGACCAATACTCAGAGGAGCACTGGCCCGGGGGGTCTAAAATAAAGATGACCCTCGGGCTCGCGAAAACCCAAGGGAAAAAGGCTTAGGTGGCAAATGGTAAAACCAAAGTTGGGCCTTGCTGGAGGAGTTTTATTCAAGGCAAACTGTCAAGGGGGTCCCATAAATCACCCAACCGCGTAAGGAACGCAAACTCAAGGAACATAATACCGGTATGACGAAAACTAGGGAGGCAAGAGTGGAACAAAACACCAGGCATAAGGCCGAGCCTTCCACCCTTACCAAAATATATAGATGCATTAATTAAATAAGAGATATTGTGATATTCCAAAATATCCATGTTCCAACATGGAACCAACTTCAACTTCACCTGCAACTAGCAACGCTATAAGAAGGGCTGAGCAAAAGCGGTAACTTAGCCAAACAACGGTTTGCTAGGAAAGGATGGTTAGAGGCTTGACATGGCAAATATGGGAGGCATGATATAGCAAGTGGTAGGTAGCGCAGCATGGCAATAGAACGAACAACTAGCAAAGCAAAGATAGAAGTGATTTCGAGGGTATGGTCATCTTGCCTGCAAGGTTTCCCAGAGTTGTCGAAAGCTTGATCCTCGTAAGAGTACTCAACAGGTTCCTCATTCACGAACTCGTCTCCCAGCTCTACCCACAGCAAGAACACAAGCAATGGAACCACAATCAATCACGGAAAATGCACAAGCAACATGATGCAAAACATGTATGATATGCGAGATGTGGTATGCGATGCATATGCGTGCTCCGGAAGAAAAAAGGGTGAACAAGGCAGTAACTTGGCAAACTAAGTATGCCACTGGAAAGATGAGATGATTTCGGTCGAAATCGATATAAAGATCACCGGAAACGGATGCACGGTTTGCAAATGGCAAGCAAAACAAGACTGACACGATTCTGCGATTAACAGCATGATAGCACTTAGAATGCAACAAGTAAGTATGCTACATCACCCCAACATAGCAACAAATCATATGGCAGTAATCTACAGGAGATGCTTGACAAAAGATGAACACTGAGCTACGGCTAGATCACACAATAACAGGTTCAAACAAGCATGGCAAAAGTGCAAAAGATATCAGGTTCACAGACTTGGTGAAATTACTGGACATGGCATAAACAGCATCAGGTAGCAATGTTCAGAGCAAGAAAAACACATGCTACAGGAACTTAACATTGAAAAACAAGGCATGGCATAAATCTACTAAATTCATAGAACAAAAGTCCCTTACTGACCATAAGCCAAAAAGGATCAGAAGATATAATGGCAACCATGTAAACATAGCAAGTTTCGTTAATAGGTTTCAGACTTGGCAGAAAACAGAGCATGGCAGAAACAGTATTATGAAGGCATCTTTGTGAGCTTGATTCACTCAACACAACGCAATGCATGACAAAACAAAATGAAAAACGAGAAACAAAACCCGACCACGAAGGAATATCATAACACATAGCCGAAAATGGCAAGAGTTAGAGTTACAAATATGGAAAGTTATATCCGGGGTGTTACAGTAGCGAAGTGAGGCTGATTGTTGCCTTGGCCTTGATTTCCTTGATTGCCTTGCCCTTGGGTGCGTTCTTGCAAGAGTTGCAAAATCAACTGAGCATTGGCGTTGGTGGCTGCCATGATAGCTTGCCATGCCTCCGGAGGCGGCGGTGGTGGCGGAGGGTTCGCCTGACTCCCTTCATTGCGTTCCGGATTCTGACGCGTTGGCGGAGCCATCCTGAAGAGGGTGACATCCGTTAGCATCTTGATAGACAAATAGACAAGTTGAATCAACGGATAGAAATTGCAACATATAGTCTTCACAATAAACATTCGAACGAGGATGAACGAATGAATTCCATAGTAAATCATCACACTTCCATTAAGCTGAGAAACCACTTGATAAGAGATTGATGAATAAAATAAAGAGGTACGACTGGAACAAATAAGTGGTAAGGATTACCCAATCACAAACCAAATATCTGCGGGAAGAAATGCTAAGAGCTACTTGAATCCCACCTGTCGTGGAATTGTCACGGCAGATGTCCTCGTGCAAGGACTTAGTCGTGGAGCCATCGCTGCTAGGAAGCTTAAAGGGGTTAAACGGGACAAAGGACATGGAGATTATATTGGTTTGGCCCCTTACGTTGAAGGTAAAAGCCTACGTCCAGTTGAGGTGGTATTACTTAGGGTTTCGATGACCAGGAGCTAAACTGCTCTGCTTGGCTATCGATCTGATCTTACTTGTCCTGAACCGCCGCCGGGTCGTCCCTTTATATAGAAAGGTTAACGCCCAGCGGCTCTCAGAATCCCGGCCGGCTCATAAAGTGTGTCCGGCTCGGATTCTTAACTATTCTTGCCTTACACTACAAGTCACGCCACAACGGCGGTTTACCACTACGGGCCTTAAGCCGGCTCTGGGCCTTAAACCTATTACTAAACTGCCATCCTTAACTTGTCCTTGGGCTTCTGGAACGAAGAGCTGTCGCAACGTAACCCGGCCTATCTACGGCGGGTTACACCAGTAGCTATATCCTCAACATTAGGCCCCAGATTGATTTGAACCGGTTCATGTCAATCTTCCATACCTTAAGAGAAAATCTTCCGGCTTTTGTTTATGCAAAAATTGTAACCCGCCATGACGTCATCTTCTGGATTCTTGGTAACCTGCCATGACGTCATCTTCCATTACATTCATTTTTTATTCTGTCATATCCCAATGGATCTTATCTTAATGACCATCCCGAGAATCGAGGCGTTTCTGCGGCAAGATAATCATGTCTTCAGCCTCCTCGTTTCTCGCACCCATTTACCAGCCGTCCCTTATAAATAGGCCTGGCCCATAAGCCTTTCGTCACACTTCTCGATCCATCGTCTTCCTCCTCTGACGCCCCAGAGCTCGAGCTTCGCCGCTGCTGCCGCGCCCCTCGTCTTCCTCAGCCTCGGCCGCTGCATCATCCTGAACCGGTCCAGAGAAACGGCAGCGACCTCTGCTGCTCATCGGCACCAGTAAGTCCTTGCTACTCCGTACAGTAGATTCGCATTAGGGTTCCATGCTTCTTCTCTGTTCTTCGTAGTTTCATCTCGATTTCTCCACAGTTCCTCCACCGAGGCTCCTTTTGATCCGAAAACGGTACAGACTCCCTGCGGTAGTAGTTTCTCACCCATTTTTATGCTAGTAGATCCCTTTTGCCCGAAAAAAGACCTCATTTAGAGCTTATGAACTCCTCTGTATTAGTTTTTTAGGTCTAGAAATTTTTCCTTTTTGGACGATCGTTTGATCCAAAGTAATCCCTGCAATCTGTGAAACTTGTGTGTGCAACACTTAGACAAAAAACTGCATCTGTTAGCCATGGCGGCTCATATCGCCGGCTTAAAAGAGACCCTGCTTTGTGAAATCTCCGGCTCACTCACAATAGAGTTAAATAACTTAAATTGCTTAAGATATCCACGGCGGCTTAGATAACCTGACACAGTTAGTCATATATCATTAGGCCCCTTCATAAACCGCCATCTTGAATACTGAACTGAAATCTTCCTCCGGCTTAAATTTGAACCAGGAATTCTCTTTTGTCATAGGCTTCCATTTTCCACAATGCCGCCCAAGGCTCCCAAAGCGCCCATTACGTGCAACTGGGTGAGACCAACGTTACTGATAGCACCTTAGATGACTTCGTAAAAACGGGTTACCTGCCTAAAAAGGAGGTCATGTCCTACCGAGATCCTGGCCCGTCCGAAGAGAGACCTCAACCAAAGGACGGAGAGGTTCTCATATTTGCTGACCACATGAGCCGGGGCTTTGCTCCTCCTGGCTCAAAATTCTTCAGAGATGTTCTGCACTTTTTCGATCTGCGGCCTCAAGACATTGGACCCAACTCCGTGTCGAACATTTGTAACTTTCAAGTGTTCTGTGAGGTATACCTTGGAGAAGAACCCAGCCTGCTACTCTTTAGGGAGTTATTTTACCTGAACCGCCAGAATGAATGTGCCAACAGGCCTAGCTTGGAACTTGGTGGAATCTCAATCCAACGACGGAGAGACTGTCTCTTTCCTTATGCTGAGCCGCCAAGCCACCCGAAGGACTGGAACCAGACATGGTTCTACTGCCAAGATACTTCTCCGGCTGATGAGAACCCTCTGCCCCGCTTTCGCACCCTGCGTCTGGAGTCAAATCACCCCCTGCCAGACAAATTATCTCAAGCTGAGCGTCAACCGCTTATTCCCACCATCAACAAAATCAAAGCTCTTCTGGGAAATGGCCTAAACGGCGTTGATCTGGTCCGGGTCTGGATTGCTTGGCGTATGATTCCTCTAAGTCGCCGCCCCGGCTTAATGTGTGATTACACGGGCCGGAAGGATGATCCTCTTTGGCACAGCCCCGACGACTTACCTGAGGACGTCGTTGATGACATGACCAAGTCTCTTCTGAACGAGAGCTTAGCAGATTGCGGGAGGACAGGCCTAAGCCCCTTCTGCAAGGCTAACCCGGCCCCGGCGGTAAGCTATTGACCTGAACACCTTACTTTTCATTTTAACAATTTTCGTCTTAACTTCAAGAAACCTTCGTTGTATTTTACAGGCTAATGACAAATTCTGGAAGGTCGGGTATGACCATGAAGCTGCTAAGAAAGCCAGGAAGGTTAAAAAAGCCGCCAGGAGAGCCGCTCCCCGCAAGAAGGGGAGTAAGCCTAGTGCCTCAGACCTGCTTCACCTGGAAGACACCTCCGAGTCAGAGGTAGCCCTTGATTCTTTAGGCTCCTTTTTTAACCGTCTTATTGACACTGATTATCAGCAGGAGGATACCGGAGCGAGTAACCCGGTGATTGAAGAGGTAACTATACTTTCCTCCGACTCGGAGCCCTTGCCAAGACTGAAAGTCCGAAGAGTAACACGGAAAGTAAGATTTTCACATCCTTTAGCTTATCAAGATCCTCAATTTCTTTTGAAGCGACAGATTCATGAGAGTCGGAGGCAGACCCGGACTAGCAAGGACGCAGACCTCTCCTCCGGCTTACCCGAAGCATCAAGGAAGCGCCGGACCGAGGTTATCTCCGACTTATATCCTTTTCATCCTTTGGCGGGCGTCACTCGTCAACCACTCAATTCTTCTGATTCAAACTATCAGGGAACTTCACCTTCCTCCGGCGACTCCATGCAATCTAACTTGCCGGCCTTCAAAACCGCACCCGGGTAATGATAGCCAGCTTCTTTTGTGATTATCTTACTCATGTTTTTGCACTAACCCTTTGACTTTCAGTATACAAGTAAAGCCCAGCAAGAGGGCGAAGAAAAGTAAGCCGGCCGAAGAGCCGGTCTTGACTGAACCTAATGCCTCTGCCCCTGAGCCGCTGTCTGCACCAGCTCCGGAAACCACCACTGCCCCATCTGATGAGCAAGTTATGGAGGGTTCTAATAACCCGGAGATCCCCAGCCCGGCTCATCCAGATGACCCGGACGTGGTGATTACCCGGACCGAATTTGTTGAACCGGGAAGACCCACCGTGCTGGCTAGGTGCTCTGCCAAGGAGGAACTTCTGGAACGCCGCGGAGCCAGGCTGGAAATTACTAACTATGCCAATCTGAGCATTGGAGATATTGTCGTTGGCTATATTGGTCAAGTGCACAACAGCCGGGACCTGGAGATTGACATGGTGAAGCAAATACAGCAAAAATCTGAGGTACGACTCCCTTGCTTACTCCATAGTCATCCTTACCATGCCAGCCCCCAAGTCTATTACTTATGATGGAATATGTTGTAGACTTAATACCGGCTTAATAATTACTGCAAGAAAACCGGCTTGCCTGGAAACACTCACGGGCCGGATTAAACAGCATAATTGAACCGGTCTTTACCTTATGTTAATCAAGTAGTTGAGCAACTTTACACATTAGCCCCCAAGTGCCGAGTACCTTTGCCTGCAAAGTGCTTGGGACTTACTTTCATGAACCGGCACTGTAGATAGAGCCTTTCAGCATACATTAGTCCCCAAGTGCCAAGTGTCTTTGCTTGCAAAGTGCTTGGGACTTAATATTGCATCACCTTAACTGTAACCCGGAATTTGTACAGGCCGCCTGTAAGAAATTTGAATCGGAAATCTCTGATCTGAAGAGCCGCCTGAAGACCCAGGAAAGTGAAACCCAAAAAGCCAACTCCAAATCTGAACTCAGTGTATCCGCACAAGAGAAACTGAAGAAAAAGTTTGAAGCAGAAATGAAAGCCTGGGCAGATGAAAAAGCTGCTTTGCTCAGCCGGGCCGAACAAGCGGAGGCCACTCTTACTGAAAGAACCGCCGAGCTATCCGGCTTAAAACGCCATGTCTCTCAGATGGTCTCCGCAATCTTTGGTAAATTTCTAATCAGTTTACATCATTTAGTTCCCATAAACATCTCAATTGCCAACAGCTCACTTGACTTTGTAATGCAGGTCCCAGGAGTTCCAATCTCAACCAGAGCGTGTTGACTAAGCTGAAGGCGGTTTACACCTCAGTGGAGCAACTTTACACCGTGTCACCACGTGCTTTAGCCGTTGTGGCTCTGTCCAATGAAGTTCCCACTCACCTGGCAGATGTACTCAGGCGGCTTGCCGTACTTCCTCAGCGCTTCCAAGAGCTGAGACGGGCTTCTGCAAGAGCCGGATCCATAGCCGCTCTGAGCCGGGCCAAGGCGTTTCTACCGGAGCTAGACCCGGCCGACATCGCCCTTGGGTATCCCAGCTTGAAGGAAGACGACACTCCCTTTGACCAGAAGGACCTCGCCGCCTGTGTGAAGAGCGTACGCCCTGTGGCCACTTTGATTGGCAATGACACAGATCTTACCAAATATCAGCCGGGCTATGACGCGGAGAATCAGAGAATCCCAACACCACGCTATGAGGCAGTCAGCCTGATTCCGCCAACTCGTAAGCATACCTTCGCCCCTGAAGTTGACCCGGCCGGGTTAATTGATGATGAGGCTCAATTTGAAGCTTTAAGCGGCATTGACTGGAAATCATCAACCTTCCAGGTCATGGAAACAACCGGAGGAGCGGAGAGGGATGAGCCGGAAGCTTCAACCCAACAAGCACTTTAATTTCGGAGGCGGCTCATGGTTATGCCTTAAAAACAATGCCTCACCTTTTGGACTCGGGGAGTCCTGTAATAGAGTAGGACAAACACTTAATTTTGTCGTGCCATCGTGCACGTGTGCAGCGCTCAACTCTGTTTAGGCTGCTCTTTTATATTCCTCCGGGTTATGTGTGATCATTTGCTTTCCTCAAGCTTAAAGAGCTGTCTTTAATTGTCCTGCATAGAAAACAAATCACAAGTCTCTAGGCGGCTGCAAGCCTTCAAGTACACTTCCGGTTTATGTAACCCAAATAATAAGGTTGAGAACTCAACTCCGGTTCACCAGCACCTATAATGCTTATTGTGTGCTATCAACATTATTAATCAAAGTTAAGCCGGTGGAAAAAAGAACCACCCTTGAACACTTTTGATATGATCAAAAGAATTTGTTGCAAAACCAAGAGATCAAAAACTTAGGGGCTTCTGATTCGAATACGACCAGAGAACCGTCCCAAAGGGGTTAAGCTAAGATTCGAATGCGATCATATAGCCCCCAGTGGCTTTGGCGTTGCCGATCAAGAGGGTACCGACAGCTATGTTCTCTTTGGTTCGAATACGACCTATGTTTGAACAGGAAGCCCCCAAATGACCTTGAGAGTTGTTTAACGACGCTGATTCGAATACGATCCACGTCGGTTCCAAAAGGGGGTTGAGCTATGATTCAAATATGATCAAGAAAAACTCCCCAATGAGCTCGGCAATATGCCAATCAAGTGGGTATCGACAGCTATGTTCTCTTTGGTTCGAATACGACCTATGTTTGAACAGGAAGCCCCCAAATGATCATATTATTAACGGCTAGATTCGAATATGATCATAAGCCGGATCAACCTCCAAGTGACCATGTAAAGTTGTAATGGAAATAACAATAATACATTTACCTTTTGGAGGAAAAAAGGACAGAGGTCCTGCTTTATTATTTATCACAATATATACATGGCTATAGATATATGTACATTATGAGAGCCGGTGGCTCAAGTGTAATAAGGCCGAAGCTGAGCTATGTTCCACGGCCGACGGGTCTCTTCCTCCGACTTACGTGAATCTTTGTGCTCCCGAACATCGATAAGGTAGTATGACCCGTTGTGCAAGTTCTTGCTGACCGCAAAGGGCCCTTCCCAAGGCGGGGATAACTTGTGTGCGTCTGTTTGATCCTGGATGAGCCGGAGCACCAAATCACCTTCCTGAAAGACCCTGGACTTAACCCGGTGGCTGTGATAGTGGCGCAGGTCTTGTTGGTAAATCGCCGAGCGAGCTGCTGCTACATCACGATGTTCGTCCAACAAGTCAAGAGCATCTTGACGCGCCTGCTCATTATCCGCCTCAACATAAGCCGCCACTCGAGGCGAGTCATGACGGACGTCGCTAGGGAGGACCGCCTCCGCTCCATAAACCATGAAGAAACGCGTGTAACCCGTAGACCTGTTAGGAGTAGTATTGATGCTCCATAACACAGAGGGTAACTCCTCCACCCAACAACCCGGCGTCCGTTGCAAAGGGACCAAAAGCCGGGGATTGATGCCCTTCTAGATTTCCTGATTGGCTCTCTCAGCTTGACCATTGGATTGAGGGTGAGCCACTGATGAAACATCAAGCCAAATATGCTCTCGTTGACAAAACTCCTCCATGGCGCCTTTAGACAGATTGGTACCATTGTCAGTTATAATGTTGTGTGGAAAACCAAAGCGAAATATCACCTTTTTCATGAACTGAACCGCCGTGGCTGCGTCACACTTACTGATGGGCTCTGCCTCAACCAACTTTGTGAACTTGTCAACCGCCACCAAGAAGTGGGTCTTCTTATCCTTGGACCGTTTGAAAGGCCCAACCATATCAAGCCCCCAAACTGCAAACGGCCAAGTGATTGGAATCATTCTCAACTCTTGAGCCGGCACATGAGCCCATCTTGAAAACTTCTGACAACCGTCACATTTACTGACCAAGTCCTCTGCATTAGCATGAGCCGTCATCCAATAAAAACCATGACAAAAAGCCTTGGCCACAAGGGATTTTGAGCCGGCATGATGGCCACAATCCCCCTCATGAATCTCACGTAAAATTGCTTGACCTTCCTCAGAGGAGACACAACGCTGAAAAATTCCTGTGACACTACGATGATGCAGCTCGCCATTGACAATTATCATCGATTTAGACCGCCGGGTTATTTGTCTGGCCAAAGTTTCATCCTCGGGCAATTCTCCCCAGGTCATGTAAGCTAAGTATGGCACTGTCCAATCTGGGATAACATGGAGAGCCGCCACTAGCTGTGCTTCTGGGTCAGGAACAGCCAAGCCTTCCTCTGTAGGCAATTTGACAGAAGGATGATGTAGAATATCCAAGAAAGTATTAGGCGGCACCGGCTTTCGCTGAGAACCCAACCGGCTTAACGCATCAGGCGCCTCATTCTTTCTGCGATCGATATGCTCTACTTGGTAACCCTGAAAGTGTCCAGCAATGGAATCAACTTCACGGCGATAAGCCGCCATGAGGGGATCCTTGGAATCCCACTTGCCTGATACTTGTTGGGCTACTAAATCTGAGTCGCCGAAGCACCTTACCCGGCTTAAGCTCATCTCTTTAGCCATCCGAAGACCATGGAGCAAGGCCTCGTACTCAGCTGCATTGTTAGTACAGGGAAACATCAACTGTAGTACATAACAAAATTTGTCACCTCGAGGGGAAGCTAACACCACTCCAGCCCCCGAGCCCTCCAACTGTCTGGACCCGTCAAAGTGAATAGTCCAGTATGTATTATCTGGTTTCTCCTCAGACACCTGCAGCTCTGTCCAATCGTTGATGAAATCCACCAATGCTTGAGATTTGATAGCAGTGTGTGGCACATACTTTAGACCATGAGGCCCAAGTTCTATAGCCCACTTAGCAACTCTTCCTGTGGCTTCCCTATTTTGAATGATATCTCCTAGGGGAGCAGAACTGACCACCGTGATAGGGTGGCCCTGGAAATAATGCTTAAGCTTCCGGCTTGCCATGAACACCCCATAAACAAGCTTCTGCCAATGTGGATACCGTTGTTTGGACTGAATGAGTACTTTGCTTACGTAGTAAACCGGCCGCTGAACCGGATGCTCCTTACCCGCTTCCTTACGCTCCACCACCACAGCTACACTGACGGCTCGTGTGTTAGCGGTGACATACAGCAATAAAGGCTCCTTGTCGACAGGAGCAGCAAGGACTGGTGGCTCAGCTAGTTGTTTTTTCAAATCCTCAAAAGCAGCATTAGCAGCATCATTCCAGACAAAGTCATCTGTTTTCTTCATCATCTGATACAGTGGCATGGCCTTTTCACCCAACCGGCTTATAAACCGGCTCAACGCAGCGACGCGACCCACCAGACGCTGGACGTCATTTATGCACGCCGGCTTAGCCAGAGAGGTGATTGCCTTGATCTTCTCCGGGTTAGCCTCAATGCCTCTGTGAGAAACCAGAAAACCCAAGAGCTTGTCTGCAGGAACTCCAAAGACACATTTAGTCGGGTTAAGCATCATCTTGTAGACCCGGAGATTATCAAAGGTCTCTCTCAAATCATCTATCAAGGTCTCCTCCTTTCTGGATTTGACCACGATATCGTCCACATTGGCATGAACGTTGCACCCAATCTGATTATGAAGACAATTCTGCACGCAACGCTGGTAAGTTGCCTGTGCACTCTTGAGCCCAAAAGGCATAGACACATAGCAGAAGGCTCCAAAAGGAGTAATGAACGCCGTCTTCTCTTGGTCCTTAAGAGCCATTTTGATCTGATGGTAACCAGAATATGCATCCAAAAAACTCAAACGCTCACAACCTGCCGTAGCATCAATAATTTGATCAATACGAGGAAGAGCAAAAGGATCAGCCGGACAAGCTTTGTTTAGATCCGTATAATCCACGCACATACGCCAGGTGTCATTCTTCTTGAGCACGAGCACCGGGTTAGCTAACCATTCTGGATGAAAGACTTCAACGATAAACCCGGCCGCCAAGAGCCGAGCTACTTCCTCACCAATGGCTTTCCGCCTCTCCTCATTAAACCGCCGGAGGAATTGCCTGACTGGTTTAAATTTCGGATCAATATTGAGAGTGTGCTCAGCGAGTTCTCTAGGTACACCCGGTATGTCAGAAGGTTTCCATGCAAAGATGTCACTGTTCTCACGGATGAACTCGATGAGCGCGGCTTCCTATTTCGGATCCAGATTGGCACTGATGCTGAACTGCTGAGATGCGTCACCTGGAACAAAGTCAACAAGTTTAGTCTCATCAACTGATTTAAATTTCATTACCGGCTCATGCTCCGTGGTTGGCTTTTTCAAAGACGTCATATCTGCCGGGTCAACATTGTCCTTGAAAAACTTCAACTCCTCTGTTGCACAAACAGATTCAGCGTAAGCCGCGTCACCTTCCTCACACTCCAAGGCTATTTTTCGGCTGCCATGAACCGTAATGGTCCCATTGTGACCCGGCATCTTGAGCTGCAAATACACGTAACACGGTCGTGCCATGAACTTGGCGTAAGCCGGCCGCCCAAATAAAGCATGGTACGGACTTCTTATCTTAACCACCTCAAAGGTTAGCTTTTCCGCCCTGTAGTTGTACTCATCTCCAAAGGCTACTTCCAGCTCAATCTTACCGACTGGATACGCCGACTTACCGGGCACCACCCCATGGAAAACAGTATTGGACTGGCTGAGGTTCTTATCAGTTAATCCCATACGACGGAAGGTCTCATTGAAGGAAATATGCCCTAGAGGCAATAATAAAGTATTATTCATTTCCTTATATCATGATAAATGTTTATTATTCATGCTAGAATTGTATTAACCGGAAACATAATACATGTGTGAATACATAGACAAACAGAGTGTCACTAGTATGCCTCTACTTGACTAGCTCGTTAATCAAAGATGGTTATGTTTCCTAACCATAGACATGAGTTGTCATTTGATTAACGGGATCACCTCATTAGGAGAATGACGTGATTGACTTGACCCATTCCGTTAGCTTAGCACTCGATCGTTTAGTATGTTGCTATTGCTTTCTTCATGACTTATACATGTTCCTATGACTATGAGATTATGCAACTCCCGTTTACCGGAGGAACACTTTGTGTGCTACCAAACGTCACAACGTAACTGGGTGATTATAAAGGTGCTCTACGGGTGTCTCCAAAGGTACTTGTTGGGTTGGCGTATTTCGAGATTAGGATTTGTCGCTCCGATTGTCGGAGAGGTATCTTTGGGCCCACTCGGTAATGCACATCACTATAAGCCTTGCAAGCATTCTAACTAATGAGTTAGTTGCGGGATGATGTATTACAGAACGAGTAAAGAGACTTGTCGGCAACGAGATTGAACTAGGTATCGAGATACCGACGATCGAATCTCGGGCAAGTAACATACCGATGACAAAGGGAACAACGTATGTTGTTATGCGGTCTGACCGATAAAGATCTTCGTAGAATATGTGGGAACCAATATGAGCATCCAGGTTCCGCTATTGGTTATTGACCGGAGAGGTGTCTCGATCATGTCTACATAGTTCTCGAACCCGTAGGGTCCGCATGCTTAACGTTACGATGACAGTTATATTATGAGTTTATATGTTTTGATGTACCGAAGGTTGTTCGGAGTCCCGGATGTGATCACGGACATGACGAGGAGTCTCGAAATGGTCGAGACATAAAGATTGATATATTGGAAGCCTATGTTTGGACATCGGAAGTGTTCCGGGTGAAATCGGGATTTTTCCGGAGTACCGGGAGGTTACCGGAACCCCCCCAGTAACATAATGGGCCTTATTGGGCCGAGGTGGAAGAGAGGAGAGGAGGCTAGGGCAGGGCCGCGCCCCCCTTCCCCCCAGTCCGAATAGGACAAAGAGAGGGGGGCGGCGCCCCTCCTTCCTTCCTCCCCTCCACCTCTTCCCCCTTCCACTCCTAGTCCAACATGGAAAGGGGGGGAGTCCTACTCCCGGTAGGAGTAGGACTCCTCCTGGCGCGCCTCTACCTCCTAGGCCGGCGGCCTCCCCCTTGCACCTTTATATACGGGGGCAAGGGGGGCACCTCTAGACAGACAATTGATCAACGATCTTTTAGCCGTGTGCGGTGCCCCCTCCACCATATTACACCTCGGTAATATCGTTGCGGAGCTTAGGCGAAGCCCTTCGTCGGTAGAACATCATCATCGTCACCACGCCGACGTGCTGACGAAACTCTCCCTCAACACTCGGCTGGATCGAAATTCGAGGGACGTCATCGAGCTGAACGTGTGCTGAACTCGGAGGTGCCGTGCGTTCGGTACTTGATCGGTCGGATCGTGAAGACGTACGACTACATCAACCGTGTTGTGTTAACGCTTGCGCTTTCGGTCTATGGGGGTACGTGGACAACACTCTCCCCTCTCGTTGCTATGCATCACCATGATCTTGCGTGTGCGTAGAAATTTTTTGAAATTACTACGTTCCCCAACAGTGGCATCCGAGCCTGGTTTTATGCGTTGATGCTATGCACGAGTAGAACACAAGTGAGTTGTGGGCGATATAAGTCATACTGCTTACCAGCATGTCATACTTTGGTTCGGCGGTATTGTGAGATGAAGCAGCCCGGACCGACATTACGCGTACGCTTACGCGAAACTGGTTTCACCGTTGCGAGCACTCGTTGCTTAAAGGTGACTGGCGGGTGTCTGTCTCTCTCACTTTAGTTGAACCGAGTGTGGCTACGCCCGGTCCTTGCGAAGGTTAAAACAGCACCAACTTGACAAACTATCGTTGTGGTTTTGATGCGTAGGTAAGAACGGTTCTTGCTAAGCCCGTAGCAGCCACGTAAAACTTGCAACAACAAAGTAGAGGACGTCTAACTTGTTTTTGCAGGGCATGTTGTGATGTGATATGGTCAAGACATGATGCTATATTTTATTGTATGAGATGATCATGTTTTGTAACCGAGATATCGGCAACTGGCAGGAGCCATATGGTTGTCGCTTTATTGTATGCAATGCAATCGCCATGTAATTGTTTTACTTTATCACTAAGCGGTAGCAATAGTTGTAAAATCAAAAGTTGGCGAGACGACAACGATACTACGATGGAGATCAAGGTGTCGCGCCGGTGACGATGGTGATCATGACGGTGCTTCGGAGATGGAGATCACAAGCACAAGATGATGATGGCCATATCATATCACTTATATTGATTGCATGTGATGTTAATCTTTTATGCATCTTATCTTGCTTTGATTGACGGTAGCATTATAAGATGATCTCTCACTAAAATTTCAAGATAAAGTGTTCTCCCTGAGTATGCACCGTTGCGAAAGTTCTTCGTGCTGAGACACCACGTGATGATCGGGTGTGATAGGCTCTACGTTCAAATACAACGGGTGCAAAACAGTTGCACACGCGGAATACTCAGGTTAAACTTGACGAGCCTAGCATATGCAGATATGGCCTCGGAACGCGGAGACCGAAAGGTCGAGCGTGAATCATATAGTAGATATGATCAACATAGTGATGTTCACCATTCAAACTACTCCATCTCACGTGATGATCGGACATGGTTTAGTTGATTTGGATCACATAATCACTTAGATGATTAGAGGGATGTCTATCTAAGTGGGAGTTCTTAAGTAATATGATTAATTGAACTTAAATTTATCATGAACTTAGTACCTGATAGTATCTTGCTTGTCTATGTTAATTGTAGATAAATGGCCCGTGCTGTTGTTCCGTTGAATTTTAATGCGTTCCTTGAGAAAGCAAAGTTGAAAGATGATGGTAGCAATTACAAGGACTGGGTCCGTAACTTGAGGATTATCCTCATTGCTGCATAGAAGAATTACGTCCCGGAAGCACCGCTAGGTGCCAGGCCTCCTGCAAGAGCAACACCAGAAGTTATGAACGTCTGGCAGAGCAAAGCTGATGACTACTCGATAGTTCAGTGTGCCATGCTTTACGGCTTAGAACCGGGTCTTCAACGACGTTTTGAACGTCATGGAGCATATGAGATGTTCCAGGAGTTGAAGTTAATATTTCAAGCAAATGCCCGGATTGAGAGATATGAAGTCTCCAATAAGTTCTACAGCTGCAAGATGGAAGAGAATAGTTCTGTCAGTGAGCATATACTCAAAATGTCTGGGTATAATAATCACTTGATTCAACTGGGAGTTAATCTTCCGGATGATAGCGTCATTGACAGAATTCTTCAATCACTGCCACCAAGCTACAAGAGCTTCGTGATGAACTATAACATGCAAGGGATGAATAAGACAATTCCCGAGCTCTTCGCAATGCTAAAGGCAGCGGAGGTAGAAATCAAAAAGGAGCATCAAGTGTTGATGGTCAGTAAGACCACTAGTTTCAAGAAAAAGGGCAAAGGGAAGAAGAAGGGGAACTTCAAGAAGAACAGCAAGCAAGTTGCTGTTCAGGAGAAGAAACCCAAGTCTGGACCTAAGCCTGAAACTGAGTGCTTCTACTGCAAGCAGACTGGTCACTGGAAGCGGAACTGCCCCAAGTATTTGGCGGATAAGAAGGATGGCAAGGTTAACAAAGGTATATGTGATATACATGTTATTGATGTGTACCTTACTAATGCTCGCAGTAGCACCTGGGTATTTGATACTGGTTCTGTTGCTAATATTTGCAACTCGAAACAGGGGCTACGGATTAAGCGAAGATTGGCTAAGGACGAGGTGACGATGCGCGTGGGAAATGGTTCCAAAGTCGATGTGATCGCGGTCGGCACGCTACCTCTACATCTACCTTCGGGATTAGTTTTAGACCTAAATAATTGTTATTTGGTGCCAGCGTTGAGCATGAACATTATATCTGGATCTTGTTTAATGCGAGACGGTTATTCATTTAAATCAGAGAATAATGGTTGTTCTATTTATATGAATAATATCTTTTATGGTCATGCACCCTTGAAGAGTGGTCTATTTTTGTTGAATCTCGATAGTAGTGATACACATATTCATAATGTTGAAGCCAAAAGATGCAGAGTTGATAATGATAGTGCAACTTATTTGTGGCACTGCCGTTTAGGTCATATCGGTGTAAAGCGCATGAAGAAACTCCATACTGATGGACTTTTGGAATCACTTGATTATGAATCACTTGGTACTTGCGAACCGTGCCTCATGGGCAAGATGACTAAAACACCGTTCTCCGGAACTATGGAGAGAGCAACAGATTTATTGGAAATCATACATACAGATGTATGTGGTCCGATGAATATTGAGGCTCGTGGCGGATATCGTTATTTTCTCACCTTCACAGATGATTTGAGCAGATATGGGTATATCTACTTAATGAAACATAAGTCTGAAACATTTGAAAAGTTCAAAGAATTTCAGAGTGAAGTTGAAAATCATCGTAACAAGAAAATAAAATTTCTACGATCTGATCGTGGAGGAGAATATTTGAGTTACGAGTTTGGTCTTCATTTGAAACAATGCGGAATAGTTTCGCAACTCACGCCACCCGGAACACCACAGCGTAATGGTGTGTCCGAACGTCGTAATCGTACTTTACTAGATATGGTGCGATCTATGATGTCTCTTACTGATTTACCGCTGTCGTTTTGGGGTTATGCTTTAGAGACGGCTGCATTCACTCTAAATAGGGCACCATCAAAATCCGTTGAAACGACACCTTATGAACTATGGTTTGGCAAGAAACCAAAGTTGTCGTATCTTAAAGTTTGGGGTTGCGATGCTTATGTGAAGAAACTTCAACCTGATAAGCTCGAACCTAAATCGGAGAAATGTGTCTTCATAGGATACCCAAAGGAGACTGTTGGGTACACCTTCTATCACAGATCCGAAGGCAAGACATTCGTTGCTAAGAATGGATCCTTTCTAGAGAAGGAGTTTCTCTCGAAAGAAGTGAGTGGGAGGAAAGTAGAACTTGATGAGGTAACTGTACCTGCTCCCTTATTGGAAAGTAGATCATCACAGAAACCAGTTTCTGCGACACCTACACCAATTAGTGGGGAAGTTAATGATAATGATCATGAAACTTCAGATCAAGTTATTACTGAACCTCGTAGGTCAACCAGATTAAGATCCGCACCAGAGTGGTACGGTAATCCTGTTCTGGAGGTTATGTTACTAGACCATGACGAACCTACGAACTATGAAGAAGCGATGGTGAGCCCAGATTCCGCAAAATGGCTTGAAGCCATGAAATCCGAGATGGGATCCATGTATGAGAACAAAGTATGGACTTTGGTTGACTTGCCCGATGGTCGGCAAGCCATTGAAAATAAATGGATCTTCAAGAAGAAGACTGACGCTGACGGTAATGTTACTGTCTATAAAGCTCGACTTGTTGCGAAAGGTTTTCGACAAGTTCAAGGGATTGACTACGATGAGACCTTCTCACCCGTAGCGATGCTTAAGTCTGTCCGAATCATGTTAGCAATTGCCTGCATTTTATGATTATGAAATTTGGCAAATGGATGTCAAAACTGCATTCCTGAATGGATTTCTGGAAGAAGAGTTGTATATGATGCAACCGGAAGGTTTTGTCGATCCAAAGGGAGCTAACAAAGTGTGCAAGCTCCAGCGATCCATTTATGGACTGGTGCAAGCCTCTCGGAGTTGGAATAAACGCTTTGATAGTGTGATCAAAGCATTTGGTTTTATACAGACTTTTGGAGAAGCCTGTATTTACAAGAAAGTGAGTGGGAGCTCAGTAGCATTTCTGATATTATATGTGGATGACATATTGCTGATTGGAAATGATATAGAATTTCTGGATAGCATAAAGGGATACTTGAATAAGAGTTTTTCAATGAAAGACCTCGGTGAAGCTGCATATATATTAGGCATCAAGATCTATAGAGATAGATCAAGACGCTTAATTGGACTTTCACAAAGCACATACCTTGACAAAGTTTTGAAGAAGTTCAAAATGGATCAAGCAAAGAAAGGGTTCTTGCCTGTACTACAAGGTGTGAGATTGAGTAAGACTCAATGCCCGACCACTGCAGAAGATAGAGAGAAGATGAAAGATGTTCCCTATGCTTCAGCCATAGGCTCTATCATGTATGCAATGCTGTGTACCAGACCTGATGTGTGCCTTGCTATAAGTTTAGCAGGGAGGTACCAAAGTAATCCAGGAGTGGATCACTGGACAGCGGTCAAGAACATCCTGAAATACCTGAAAAGGACTAAGGATATGTTTCTCGTTTATGGAGGTGACAAAGAGCTCATCGTAAATGGTTACGTTGATGCAAGCTTTGACACTGATCCGGACGATTCTAAATCGCAAACCGGATACGTATTTACATTGAACGGTGGAGCTGTCAGTTGGTGCAGTTCTAAGCAAAGTGTCGTGGCGGGATCTACGTGTGAAGCGGAGTACATAGCTGCTTCGGAAGCAGCAAATGAAGGAGTCTGGATGAAGGAGTTCATATCCGATCTAGGTGTCATACCTAGTGCATCGGGACCAATGAAAATCTTTTGTGACAATACTGGTGCAATTGCCTTAGCAAAGGAATCCAGATTTCACAAGAGAACCAAGCACATCAAAAGACGCTTCAATTCCATCCGGGATTTAGTCCAGGTGGGAGACATAGAAATTTGCAAGATACATACGGATCTGAATGTTGCAGACCCGTTGACTAAGCCTCTTCCACGAGCAAAACATGATCAGCACCAAGACTCCATGGGTGTAAGAATCATTACTGTGTAATCTAGATTATTGACTCTAGTGCAAGTGGGAGACTGAAGGAAATATGCCCTAGAGGCAATAATAAAGTATTATTTATTTCCTTATATCATGATAAATGTTTATTATTCATGCTAGAATTGTATTAACCGGAAACATAATACATGTGTGAATACATAGACAAACAGAGTGTCACTAGTATGCCTCTACTTGACTAGCTCGTTAATCAAAGATGGTTATGTTTCCTAGCCATAGACATGAGTTGTCATTTGATTAACGGGATCACCTCATTAGGAGAATGACGTGATTGACTTGACCCATTCCGTTAGCTTAGCACTCGATCGTTTAGTATGTTGCTATTGCTTTCTTCATGACTTATACATGTTCCTATGACTATGAGATTATGCAACTCCCGTTTACCGGAGGAACACTTTGTGTGCTACCAAACGTCACAACGTAACTGGGTGATTATAAAGGTGCTCTACAGGTGTCTCCAAAGGTACTTGTTGGGTTGGCGTATTTCGAGATTAGGATTTGTCACTCCGATTGTCGGAGAGGTATCTCTGGGCCCACTCGGTAATGCACATCACTATAAGCCTTGCAAGCATTGTAACTAATGAGTTAGTTGCGGGATGATGTATTACGGAACGAGTAAAGAGACTTGCCGGTAACGAGATTGAACTAGGTATCGAGATACCGACGATCGAATCTCGGGCAAGTAACATACCGATGACAAAGGGAACAACGTATGTTGTTATGCGGTCTGACCGATAAAGATCTTCGTAGAATATGTGGGAACCAATATGAGCATCCAGGTTCCGCTATTGGTTATTGACCGGAGAGGTGTCTCGGTCATGTCTACATAGTTCTCGAACCCGTAGGGTCCGCACGCTTAACGTTACGATGACAGTTATATTATGAGTTTATATGTTTTGATGTACCGAAGGTTGTTCGGAGTCCCGGATGTGATCACGGACATGACGAGGAGTCTCGAAATGGTCGAGACATAAAGATTGATATATTGGAAGCCTATGTTTGGACATCGGAAGTGTTCCGGGTGAAATCGGGATTTTTCCGGAGTACCGGGAGGTTACCGGAACCCCCCGGTAACTTAATGGGCCTTATTGGGCCTAGGTGGAAGAGAGGAGAGGAGGCTAGGGCAGGGCCACGCCCCCTTCCCCCCAGTCCGAATAGGACAAGGAGAGGGGGGCTGGGCACCCCTCCTTCCTTCCTCCCCTCCACCTCTTCCCCCTTCCACTCCTAGTCCAACATGGAAAGGGGGTGTCCTACTCCTGGTAGGAGTAGGATTCCTCCTGGCGCGCCTCTACCTGCTAGGCCGGCGGCCTCCCCCTTGCACCTTTATATACGGGGGCAGGGGGCACCTCAGACAGACAATTGATCAACGATCTTTTAGCCGTGTGCGGTGCCCCCCTCCACCATATTACACCTCGATAATATCGTTGCGGAGCTTAGGCGAAGCCCTGCGTTGGTAGAACATCATCATCGTCACCACGCCGTCGTGCTGACGAAACTCTCCCTCAACACTCGGCTGGATCGGAATTCGAGGGACGTCATCGAGCTGAACGTGTGCTGAACTCGGAGGTGCCGTGCGTTCGGTACTTGATCGGTCGGATCGTGAAGACGTACGACTACATCAACCGCGTTGTGTTAACGATTCCGCTTTCGGTCTACGAGGGTACGTGGACAACACTCTCCTCTCTCGTTGCTATGCATCACCATGATCTTGCGTGTGCGTAGAATTTTTTTGAAATTACTACGTTCCCCAACACTCATAATAGAGGATGTTGATGCTGCTGCCTCCGTCCATGAGCACTTTAGTGAATCTATATCCCCCAACCTGAGGGGCCACCACCAAGGCCAGGTGACCCGGATTATCGACCCGGGAGGGTGATCTTCTCTACTCCATATGATAGGCTGCTCAGACCATCTTAAATAGCGGGGAATCGCCGGCTCAACAGCATTTACAGCCCTCTTATGAAGCTTCTGATCTCGCTTGCACAGGCTGGTAGTGAACACATGATACTGTCCACCATTGAGCTGCTTTGGATTGGTCTGGTACCCCCCTGCTGCTGCTGCTGATTACCCTGGCCAGATTGCTGATTAAAACCCCCTTGGAAATTCTGAGAATTGGGGTTTGAGCCGCCGCCCGGGCCATGAAAACCGCCGGCGCCTGAGTCGCCGCCCGGGCCATTGTTGCCATTAAAAGCATTGGACTTTTCGAAGGCCTTCATGATTGCGCAGTCCTTCCATAGATGAGTGGTCGGCTTCTCCCTAGAGCCATGCCTTGGACAAGGCTCATTCAACAACTGCTCAAGCGTCGGGCCTGACCCGCCGGCTCGGGGAGGTGGTCTCCCCTTACGTCGGTGGTTGTTACCCTGTGAATTGGCGTTGGCCACAAACTCCATACTGCCATCAGCCTTACGCTTGTTACCTCCCTAGTTCGCCGGGTTATGCTGAGGGCCCTTGCCATTGCCGTTCTTCTTTCCCTTCCCTGTCCTTTCATCATCCGACGCGGGATGCTTGGTACTATCAGAGTCGGCGTACTTGACCAGAGCCGCCATCAGCGTACCCATATCATTGCAATCGCGCTTGAGCCGCCCGAGCTTCATCTTTAGGGGCGCAAAATGACAATTTTGCTCCAACATTAAAACTGCAGAGCCGGCATCCATCTTATCAGACGAATGTATTATCTGTTTGACCCGGCGAACCCAATGGGTTGTAGACTCACCCTCCTGCTGCTTGCAGTTAGTCAAATCCACAATTGACATAGATTGCCTACATGTATCTTTGAAGTTTTGGATGAACCGGGCTTTTAGCTCTGCCCATGACCCGATAGAATTAGGCGGCAGTCCTTTCAACCAAGTGCGGGCAGTTCCATCCAACATCATGGTGAAGTATTTGGCCATTGCCCCTTCGCTGACCTCTAGCAACTCCATAGCCATCTCGTAGCTCTCGATCCATGCTCCAGGTTGTAAATCAGCCGTGTAATTAGGTACCTTCCTAGGTCCTTTGAAATCCTTGGGCAGACATTCATTACGGAGAGCCGGCACCAGACAAGGGACACCTCCGGTCCTCATAGGTATACCTGCCTCTATAGAAGCCGTCGGATAAACCGGGAGAGGCTGGTAAGCCGTTAAATGAGGCGCCTGCTCTGCCTCTTGTCGTGCTCTGTCTTGGTCTACCGTGTTAAAGGCTCCGTTATGAGCCGGGCCGTGGCCCGCTGGCAAGTCACGGCGCCGGACGTTGCTTGAGCCGGTCGCTGAGACCATGTGTCTGCTATAACTTGGGCTCCGGCCTGGACGAGGGGTTGAATGAATCATGTCCCGGCTATATGAATATGCCTCCTGTTGCGCCAGAGCCGTCTGAAGAAGTTCTCTGACCCGGCGGGTTTCGACCGCCGTTGGAGAGTCGCCATCGATTGGGAGAGCCGCCAGTCGCGCCGCCGCGGCGACCATGTTTTCCGACGGGTTGGCATAATGACCCGGTGGTATTGGCACGTACTGAGGCGGGGTAGTGTTCACACGGGGAGGCCCCATCACTTGCGGCTGAAGCAGCGTTCCAGCCCCGGGTGCCGTGATCTCTGGCGGGTTACTAGGCCCTGCACCAGGCGTGTTGAAAAGGTTTCGAGGATCGTAAACCGGAGGGAGTCGAGATTGAGCCTTCTGATGCCTCCTTCTCATGATCTCATTGGATGCGTTCTGATCCATCGTGAGCCGGAAAGACTGCGCCTGAATCAGCTGAGTCTGGGCGTCGAGAGCCGCCCGCTCTGCAGCCATCCTGGTCCCTTCCGCTGCTAGATCTTCCTTGGCTCTCGCTATATCCAGCTTTAACTGTGCCACCTCCGCATCATGCTGAGCTTGATCCGCTGGGACGACCGTAGCAGTTAACAGGGCTGTCATCTTATCTGTGAGATCCATCAGCACCTGAGCCGGCGAGTGCGCAGGGCCTCCTGCCCCAGTAGCGGGGTTTTGAACAGGTTGTGCGTCGGCCATGAAGATCCCGACGCGGCTGGGCGGCTCAAAGGGGTCCGGAATACTGTCGCCATCGGAGCCGCCCCTGAGCCTGCCATCTTGAAGTTGATATAACGAGTTGGTCTCGTCTGTGGACGACCCGCCGTCAGAGCGAGCGGCCGTCTCATCGCCGGATCCAGATCCTTCAGAGAGTCCTCCATGGACGCATCCCACGAAAGCACGCTTCAAAGCAGGCAGTGTCCGGGTGGGCCTTGCACGCTGAGCCGTCTCGATGAGGTCGGCGCAGTGGTCCGGCTCAGGGCCCGGCTCGCCAATCTTGCCGATGAAAACGTGAATTCCGCCGAAGGGGACCCGGTACCCGTACTCGATTGAGCCGGCGTCGGGGCCCCAGCCTGCATCGTTGGTGTAGAGCTTGCCGCGACGACTCTTGGTCATCTGGCCCACAGCGTATCCCTTGAGCCCTTCGAAGCTGCCCTTCAAGAACTCAAATCCACCGTGCGCTGGCCCTACGGTGGGCGCCAACTGTCGTGGAATTGTCACGGCAGATGTCCTCGTGCAAGGACTTAGTCGTGGAGCCATCGCTGCTAGGAAGCTTAAAGGGGTTAAACGGGACAAAGGACATGGAGATTATACTGGTTCGGCCCCTTACGTTGAAGGTAAAAGCCTACGTCCAGTTGAGGTGGTATTACTTAGGGTTTCGATGACCAGGAGCTAAACCGCTCTGCTTGGCTATCGATCTGATCTTACTTGTCCCGAACCGCCACCGGGTCGTCCCTTTATATAGAAAGGTTAACGCACAGCGGCTCTCAGAATCCCGGCCGGCTCATAAACTGTGTCCGGCTCGGATTCTTACCTATTCTTGCCTTACACTACAAGTCACGCCACAACGGCGGTTTACCACTACGGGCCTTAAGCCGGCTCTGGGCCTTAAACCTATTACTAAACCGCCATCCTTAACTTGTCCTTGGGCTTCTGGAACGAAGAGCTGTCGCAACGTAACCCGGCCTATCTACGGCGGGTTACACCAGTAGCTATATCCTCAACACCACCTATAAACTCCCGAAACTTTCTGGTTATGCAATCTGGTGTTGGGGATACAGGGGACATAAAATATATCACCCAAACTAGCAATCCCTAGATCCAGCTGTATCCATCCGTCAACACATAACCAAGAAACCTTCGGAAATCGTGTACCTCAACCTTCGAAAAGCATCCGTTATACGAGTTATGGCAATACTCCCGAAATCCCGCCCCAGTACTGGATGGCGTCGAGGTGATCTCACCAACAACTGCATAAAAGAGATTTTCGATGTCGGCGAAACTTAGGTATTCCAGAACTGCAACGATAAAATTGTGACGACAACACCTCGGAGCTCAACTCCCCGGGACACTGCCACAACCCCTAAATGTCAGGAGGCACCAAGAACAATGTTCTCGTCACAAAACCATCGGAACGATTCCAAGATACCCGCGTGATCCTAAAAAAAAATTTAGTGAAATTTGAGGAGAGGAGAGTCAAAACTTCTACGTCAGGAAGGCCTCACCAGAGCGACGAAGGGACAGAGAAGTAAAAAGAATCCTACTCTCCGATATATATAATCCTAAGACTCAAAACATTTTTGTTCTAGACTCAACAACGCCAGCGATTCGATCAAGCAGGGGGCTCCTAAGTCGGGGATGGCTCTGATTACCAACTTGTAACGCCTACGATGCGGCTATATCTCCCACGTGTCGAGGCACGACTTAGAGGCATAACCGCATTGTGGTTTTGTCGCAAGAAGGGTCATCTTCACACAATCCCATGTAATGAACAAGAATGGGATAACGAGAGTTGGCTTACAATCGCCACTTCACACAATACATAAATTAAATCATACATCATCCCAATCCACACATAGACCGACTACGGTCAAATCCAAATGAAAATAAGATAACCCCAAATGCTAGATCCCCGATCGTCCCAACTGGGCTCCACTACTGATCATCAGGAAAAGAAACATAGTAACGATCACGTTCCTCGTCGAACTCCCACTTGAGCTCGGCTGCGTCATCTGCACTGGCATTGTCGGCACCTGCAACTGTTTTGGTAGAATCTGTGAGTCACGAGGACTCAGCAATCTCACACCCGCGAGATCAAGACTATTTAAGCTTATAGGAAAGGATGGTGTAAAGGTGGAGCTGCAGCAGGCACTAAGTATATATGGTGGCTAACATACGCAAATGAGAGCGAGAAGAGAAGCAACGCAACGGTCGCGAAGCTAGAAATGATCAAGAAGTGATCCTGAAACTACTTAAATTCATGCATAAGTCAAACCGTGTTCACTTCTCGGACTCCGCCGAGAAGAGACCATCACGGCTACACACACGGTTGATGTATTTTAATTAAGTCAAGTGTCAAGTTCTCTACAACCGGACATTAACAAATTCCCATCTGCCTCATAACCGCGGGCACGGCTTTCAAGTTCCCTACAACAGGACATTAACAAGCTCCTGCAGGGGTGTCCCAACTTAGCCCATTATAAGCTCTCACGGTCAACGAAGGATAAACCTTCTCCCGGGAAGACCCGATCAGTCTCGGAATCCCGGTTTACAAGACATTTCGACAATGGTAAAACAAGACCAGCAAAGCCGCCCGATGCGCCGACAAATCCCGATAGGAGCTGCACATATCTCGTTCTCAGGGCACACCGGATAAGTCAAGCTATGAGTAAAACCAGGCCTCGAGTTTCCCCGAGGTGGCCCCGCAGGCTGCTCGGTTCGGACCAACACTCGAAGGAGCACTGGCCCGGGGGGGTCTAAAATAAAGATGACCCTCGGGCTCGCGAAAACCCAAGGGAAAAGGCTTAGGTGGCAAATGGTAAAACCAAGGTTGGGCCGTGCTGGAGGAGTTTTATTCAAGGCGAACTGTCAAGGGGGTCCCATAAATGACCCAACCGCGTAAGGAACGCAAACTCAAGGAACATAATACCCAGTATGACGGAAACTAGGGCGGCAAGAGTGGAACAAAACACCAGGCATAAGGCCGAGCCTTCCACCCTTTACCAAATATATAGATGCATTAATTAAATACGAGATATTGTGATATTCCAAAATATCCATGTTCCAACATGGAACCAACTTCAACTTCACCTGCAACTAGCAACGCTATAAGAAGGGCTGAGCAAAAACGGTAACTTCGCCAAACAACGGTTTGCTAGGAAAAGATGGTTAGAGGCTTGACATAGCAATATGGGAGGTATGATATAGCAAGTGGTAGGTAGCGCAGCAAAGCAATAGAACGAACAACTAGCAAAGCAAAGATAGAAGTGATTTCGAGGGTATGGTCATCTTGCCTGCAAGGTTCCCAGAGTTGTCAAAAGCTTCATCCTCGTAAGCGTACTCAACAGGTTCCTCGTTCACGAACTCGTCTCCCGGCTCTACCCACAGCAAGAACACAAGCAATGGAACCACAATCAATCACGGGAAATGCACAAGCAACATGATGCAAAACATGCATGATATGCGAGATGTGGTATGCGATGCGTATGCGTGCTCCGGAAGAAAAAGGATGAACAAGGCAGTAACTTGGCAAACCAAGTATGCCACTGGAAATATGAGATGATTTCGGTCGAAATCGATATAAAGATCACCGGAAACGGATGCACGGTTTGCAAATGGCAAGCAAAACAAGAATGACATGAATCTGTGATTAACAGCATGATAGCACTTCGAATACATCAAGTAACTATGCTACAGCACCCCAACATAGCAAAAAAGCATATGGCAGTAATCTATAGGAGATTCTTGACAAAAGATGAACACTGAGCTACGGCTAGATCACAAAATAACAGATTCAAACAAGCATGGCAAAAGTGCAAAAGATATCAGGTTCACAGACTTAGTGAAATTACTGGACATGGCATAAACAGCATCAGGTAGCAATGTTCAGAGCAAGAAAAACACATGCTACAGGAACCTAACATAGCAAAACAAGGCATGGTATGAATCTACTAAATGCATAGAATAAAAGTCCCTTACTGACCATGATCCAAACAGGACCAGAAGATATGATGGCACCCATGTAAACATAGCAAGTTTCGTTAACAGGTTTCAGACTTGGCAGAAAACAGAGCATGGCAGTAAACAGAATTATGAAGGCATCTTGGTGAGCTTGATTCACTCATCACAAGGCAATGCATGACAAAACAAGCATACCTACAGCAATATGGAATGTTTATGAAGCTAACCATGGCAAGAGAAAGTTCATATCATGAAAGGATCAACTACAACAACCTTTGCAAAAATGAATATCATGTTAACAATCTGCCAGGAATATTTTATAGCAAAAGTAGAGCAAGATTACGACATGCTATGGCACTCCATAATTGCAAACAGGGGCATGGATGGATAGAGCACAACTATATATACAAAACATCCTTACTGAACATACTCAAAATAAGCATGGATCTCACTGTAGCCACAAGGATATATAGAAACAAAATAACAGCAGTAACAGACGGTGAAAATCCTAAGTCCCTGAAAACAGAAACATCACGAAGCCTAGCTTGCATGCTTGTGCTAGTCACCACATAGATCACAAAAATACATGGCATACACCTATGTAAAGATGGCATGGCATAGATCAAAACACATGTAGAGCTCATACTCATAAGATGCACACATTAAATTCAACAAAAATAATAAATCACCAAGTTCTGTTAACAGACAGCAGTAAACATCATATAACACTCTTGCACCAGAGATTTGGGCATCAATATGAACTCAAATGAGCATGGCACAATGGAACAAAATGAAGAGCATCTCGAGACGAACATTTTGATATATCATGCACGCAAAACAGGGCAGTATGTAATAAGATATGATGCGATGAACATGAGCACATAATGCAATATATTTTCAGGACAGAATTTGGGGGGGGAGAAGTCAACCGTTCGGTGGATCTGGATCTAGCGCGGCTCGGGCGCGCGGTCGCCGAGCTCGCCGGAGTTGGAGCCGGGGAAGGGCGGCGAGGTACCGGAGAGGGGGGAGGAAGGCGTCGGCGGCAGGTGGCGACCCGGGCGACGGGGAGGTGGGCGCGGGCGCGGGCGTGCTCGGGCGCGGGAGCGGAGGACGGCGGAGCGGCGGGGAGCTTCGGCGATGGCGGCGCGGGAGCTCGCCGGCGGCGGAGATCTGGGGCGTGGGGGAGCCGCGGGAGGCGCTGGCGGGCGCGGGCGGCTGCGGGTGCGGGGACGTGGGCGGACGGGCCCGGCGGGCTTCGGCGGCGGCGGCGTACGGGCGCCACGTGGCGCGGCGTGAGTGGGCGAGGGCGGCGGCGTAGTTTGTCCGGCGCGGACCGGACGTGTCCGGCGCGCGGAGGGAGCGGGGTTAGGGTTTGATCTGCGCGAAAATATCGGGGGATCACCTATTTGTAGCTAGAGGGAGCTAGGAGACTCCAAATGGAGTGCGGTTTTCGCCCACACGATCGTGATCGAATGACCGAGAGCATGGAGGGGGCTTAGAAGGGTTATTGGGCTGTTTGGAGGGGGGTTTTGCTGCAACACACAAAAAGACTTTGCGGTTACCCGATTAACCGTTGGAGCACCAAACGACCTCCAAATGGAACGAAACTTGATAGGTGGTCTACCGGTGTTATCCCAAGGCCACTTGGCAAGCCTCGGTCCATTCCGAGAATGTTTAACACCCGCTCACGAAAAGAAACAAGAGGGGTGCGCCGGTGCACGTGGGAGTGCCGGATTGCAAAACGGACAACGGGGAAAATGCTCGGACACATAAGACGAACACGTATGCAAATGCAATGCACATGATGACATGATATGAGATACATGACATGAACAAAATGCAAAACGAAAAACAAAACCCGACCACGAAGGGAATATCATAACACATAGCCGAAAATGGCAAGAGTTGGAGTTACAAATATGGAAAGTTACATCCGGGGTGTTACAGAGACGTTGGGCGACGCGGCGCTCGTCAAGAAGCTGCTAGATACGGTGCCGGATCGGCTCTCCCCCGTCGTCGCCGGCATCGAACAGTTCCACGACGTGACGACGATGGCGTTCGACGAAGCGCTCAGGCGGCTGCGTGCGTTCGACGAGCGGGTTCGGCGCCGTGGACAAGACGGCGGCGAGCGCGGGGGTGAGCAGCTGCTCATGATGGCGGCGCAGTGGGCAGCACGGGAGCGTCGACACCGTGGTGCTCGGGACGACGATGACGGGCGCAGCGTGGCGTCGGGGAGCGGCGGCAACAGGCGCAGGCGCTGCTACAAGTGCGGGGAGCACGGGCACTTCCGGCGCGAGTGCCCGCAGCTGCGGAAAGGACCGGCGGCGGAGCAGGCTCTCTTGGCCGGTGCCAACATCGACGACGACGGACTCCTCTAGGCCGTGGCTTAGGGGGTGTGTGTTGGAATAAGCCACGGCATGTGTGGTCGGGCTCGTCGGGCGCGTCGGGTGCGCGCGGGACGGGCGGGACACACTTGTGCCGTCAGGCTCGTCGGGTTCGTCGGGCGTGTCGGTGGCGCGCGGGACGCAGCGGCGACGTGGCGTAGGTGTGCGTGCGTGTGTGACGTGGTGGTGTGAGTTATTAGCTAGCTAGACGGGCATGCATGCATGTATTAGTTGCTGTTTAGTAGTTTGGCTGTTAGCAGCGGCAGCCGCGTCGTGCGCGAAGACGGAGTGGATCCTTGCATGTAGCTGGGCATGTTCGTGGGTGCGTAAAAAGCGTAGGCGTTGCGTTGCTGCTGGGCTACAAAGCCAGCCGGTTTGTACGTGTTTGAGGTGAGCTGGTATCGTGAGAAGAAAAGAACACACGCCGGGGCGTTAGTCACTAAAAGTGCTCCTTCTTCTACCTTCATCCATTCGTGTGAGAGAGCGGTTCTAACACTCCGTGCCCTCGAAGTAAATCCTCCGAGCAAAATTCCTCAGCTCTCGATCCGCCTAATTCCTGCAAACTTCGACATACCTTTCCCATCTGGACCGCGAGATCGGATCCACCTCCATGTCTTTCTTTGCATCCTTCCACTCCCTCATGCACTGCGTCCATGACATGGCGTGTCACGGATCCTCTCCGCCCTATGTCTACATCTCCTCGCCCTTGTGGCCTCCAACATCTCCGGCGATGCGGATCCAAACGGGCGCAGCATATGGGGAAACACGTGATATATAAGGAAGGGGCATCCGAGGCAGCTCCACATCTTGCCGTGGTTGCGTCGGCTGCGGCGCTCCCGTAGATCCACGCCGGTGAGGCATGGCGGTGGTTAGGTGGGTCGTGGGTGGGGACGGTTGCTGCTGCGGCGGCTATGGAGTGTAGGCGGAGGTGAGTCGCGGGAGCAGAAGCGAACATGAGGTGTAAATTATTTAATGGCGTGCTTGTACATACATATATTACATCGGAGATGCCCTTATAATGCAGCTCAATGAAGGAAACTGCATCCGCGTGTGTGTATTATGTCCGAAGCTAATTAGCCAGGTTACCGGAGAAAGTAAGAAGGGAAAGTTGAGCTGTGCGTGGTAGTTAAGTTGGATGAACCGGAGGCAGCGGCAGTTGATGTCCAAGCTAGGCAAGCTAGGGCAGAATCACATGGTGGTAGTAAATGTGTTTTGCAGTTCAATAATGGGTGAATGTGTGTACGTACTCCCCAACAGGGCAACAGAGGCCAAGGTCTAGCTATTTCCAGTGTCACTGTGTGCCAACATTGCCGGCATTCATTGGAGATCAGCTTGTCCTGCACTCCCACGATACTCCCAGCCATACATCTCCCCCGCTGCGCCACTCCTCGCAGTCTCCCATGCATGATATATCGATCGATCGATCGATGGAATTCCTTCTCGATCTTCATCTTGCACGCTTGCTTGCTCTCCTCTCGTGGGCATGCAGCATTGGAAGATCGAACCAGTTCGCCGCATTTTATACACGCCAAAAGAAAATGTGTTATCTATAGCTAGTCTATATATAGACTATATTAGAGAACTAAAGAAACGAGACCAAACCGTCTCTCGGCGATACGCGTGCATGAGGAAGAAGAAGAACTGTGTAAGCATACGGCGATCCGGACAGATCGCACGGTCGAGAGAAGATCGCGGCGATCGCCGAGCAGCAGCAGCGCCCGGGCGGTACGCCGGCCAGCATTAACTGCGACGAGAACGCATGCAAAAACCTTTTTTGCTCGCCACCCGCGCGTACGCGTACATTACCGCGCGCAGCAGTAACGTACGACGACCACGGCGGGCCGGGCATGCACGCAGCACAGCAGGAGTACGCGAACACGACACATGGGCGCCATGCCCGAGGCCCGCCGTAACGCGGCAGTCGCCCATGGACGGATCCGCCGTCATCGGACGGACCGGAGGGCGGCCCTAGAAGCGGGGAGGAGACGTGTTGACCTCTCTCTCCGTCAGAAAGACGACGAGGAGAGCGCGGCGGGTCGGCCCGTCCGTTACCGTGCTCAGGCGAGGCGGTGGGTTCACGGCGCCGGCCCGGCCCGCGCGCGCGCTCGCCCGTCCGTTACTGTGCGCAGTTAAGGCGGGCATTTACTCCTCGCCCCCCGCTGTAATCCGGCCCGTAATTACCCGCATTAATTCCCCTATATTCGGCTTTCCTTTTTCCATTTTTTCACGCCTCCGGCTCTGCTGGCCCGCGGGGCCCGCACCGGCGTGGGAATCGTTTCGCTGGTCACGGGCGTCTCCCCGAGGCACGCCCTGGCGCAGGGCCGCCGCCACGTGGGGCCCGGTGCACGCGGTTTCAACGGTGGGGCTGAGCTGTCAGTGACACTGCCAGCTGGCCCGCTCTCGTCACTGCGTTTGTTCTTTGCTATTAGGTCAAAGCGAGAGGGGGCGTGGAGTCGTAGCGGACAGTGTGCCCTCCCCTCCCACCTCCGCTCCGCTCACTCCTCTCCTCTCCTGCTGCGTCGCGAGAATAAAGGCGAGCGAGGGAGGAGGGATCGAGCCGAGTTCGTCTTCCCCGTCTCCGTCGACCTCCGAGCTCGAGGGACTGCCGGGGCCGGGCTGGGGAGGGGAGACAGGCGCTCAGGCGAGGCACAGAACAACCGACAGGGTATTTACTCCCGCCATTTACTTCTCCTTGTCCCTCGCCCCTCCGCTTTCACCCACCCATCTCCTCCTCCTCTTCCTCCTCCAAATCTTTCCCTTTACTACTCCCCCCGCTAAATCTTCTTCCCCCTCCGCCCTGTACCACCGCCCTCTCCCTCTCTACCATGCTTCGTCCTCACCTTGGTTTTTACTCCATCTTACGGTGAACCACTGCAGGTCGCTGCAGCCAGGTGCTCCTCCTTCCTTCTCCTTGGTCGGTCGGTCGGTCGAGGAGTTAAGGAAGAAGAACCATGTTTGGGGACTGCCAGGTTCTCTCGTCCATGGCGGCCATGGCCGCGGGCAGCTCCTCCGCCGATGCGCTCTTCGCCTCGCCGCTCATGCCCAACCCGGGCGCGCTCGCCGGCTTCATGTCTAACTCTTCCGCCATGCCCTTTCATCACCACTTCTCCACCAACTTGATACCCGTAAGTGCTTCGCCTTCGTCTTCATCTTGTCTGTTGCATATTAGCATATACATGCATATGAGGAAAATTAATAAATGTGTTTCTTTTTGCTGCTGGGTTGTTTTTTCAGAAAGAGGAGGGCGTTATGGGTGGGCTTCACATGGCCAAGGACGAGGAGTTGGACCTAGACATGGAGATGGAGCTCAGCGGCGGCTCCGGCAGCGGCCACCTGGACGGTCTGCTCAGCTTCGCCGACGTCGACGACGACAGAGACCAGAAGCCACAGCACAGCGAGCCGGACGGTGCCGGCGCCGGCCACCACCCCTCCTCTTCGGCGGCCGCGGCGGCGTCCAACGGCAACGGCAAGAAGAAGCGCTACCATCGCCACACCGCGCACCAGATCCAGCAGATGGAGGCGTAAGAAATAAGAACCCCACCCCGATCTTAATGACGAAAATCTTCCTGAATTAGTAATCTGACCGATGCGCGCGTATGGATGCTTTCATGCAGGCTGTTCAAGGAGTGCCCGCACCCGGACGACAAGCAGCGGCTGAAGCTGAGTCAGGAGCTGGGGCTGAAGCCCCGGCAGGTCAAGTTCTGGTTCCAGAACCGGCGCACGCAGATGAAGGCGCAGCAGGACCGCGCCGACAACGTCATCCTCCGCGCCGAGAACGAGTCCCTCAAGACAGACAACTACCGCCTCCAGGCCGCCATCCGCAACGTCGTCTGCCCTAGCTGCGGCCACGCCGCCGTCATTGGTGACATGTCCTACGAGGAGCAGAACCTCCGCATCGAGAACGCACGCCTCAAAGACGAGGTGCGTACGTTCTTGCCACTTGCTTAAACCCTAGCTAATTAATGCCTGCTAGTGTTACTGTAATGTACTGCATCAAGTTGTTCTTCACACGGGCTAATGGTGTACGTCTTTTGCGCGTCGGATGGTTGCTGCAGCTAGACCGCTTGGCGTGCATCGCCAGCAGGTACGGTGGCGGGCGCCAGCCTGGCATGTCGTCGGCTTCAGCGTTGAGCTGCATGTCGGCGCCGCCGCCGGTGCTCATGCCGCCCCTGGACCTCGACATGAACGTATACTCCCGGCACTTCGCCGAGCAGCAGCACGGCGCCATGGACCTCATGGCCTTGCCGCAGCAGATGGCCGCCGGCGGGCACGGCGTCGCGGCGACGGCGTCATACTTGCAGGGCCCAATGACGCCCGTCGTCGTCCAGGAGCAGGACAAACAGCTGGTGATGGAGCTCGCATCAACGGCCGCCGACCACCTCAGCAAGATGTGCCGCACCAGCGAGCCGCTCTGGGCGCGCCGCCGCGGCGCCGGTCCCTCGTCCGGCGAGGTCATGGACGCCGAGGAGCATGTGCGGATGCTCAGCTGGCCCATCGACTCCGGGAAGCAGCAACAGGCTGACGTCGCCCACGCGGCGAGGACTGAAGGGACGCGCGACAGTGCCGTCGTCATCATGAACAGCATCACATTGGTCGATGCCTTCCTCGACGCGGTGAGTACAGTTCATCAACTTCCATCTTGATCAAATTACTTCATTTTCTTCCATTGCCCACGTACGTCAGATTAACTTGAGATCACCCGCTCATGCGTGCAGAACAAGTGGATGGAGCTGTTCCCTTCGATCGTGTGCAAGGCAAGGACCATTCAGGTCATACACCATGGCGCTGCTTCTGGCCATCTCAGCAGTGGATCTCTCATCTTGGTAACCACCCCATTTACTACCACATCGGTTAATCCTAGATGCATGCATCGATCGATGTCGTAGTTGATTTGTTTGCTGATGAACGTGCGCATGCAGATGCAAGCGGAGATGCAGTTCCTGTCTCCTCTAGTGCCGGCGCGGGAGGTGGTCTTCTTCCGGTACTGCGTGCACAACGCCGACGAAGGCACCTGGTCCATCGTCGACTTCCCAGCCGACGGCTTCCAGGAGGAGCTTCTGCAGCAGCAGCAGCAGACCAGCTCGCTGGTCCGGTGCCGCCGCCGGCCCTCCGGCTGCATCATCCAGGACGCCCCCAATGGCTATTCCAGGGTACGCACCGCCACCCCCAAGGCCCAATGCATGCATCATGCATGTGTGACGTGGCATGCCACATCGCGATGCATGTGTGACGTGGCATGGCATGCATGGACTGAGCTCTGACACGTGGATTGACGCAGGTGGTGTGGGTGGAGCACATGGAGGTGGTGGGGGAGGAGAAGCCCCTGCAGCCGGTTTTCAAGGACCACGTCGCCGGCGGCGCCGCGTTCGGGGCCACCAGGTGGGTCTCCGTCCTCCAGCGCCAGTGCGAGCGCCTTGCCAGCGAGCTCGCCCGCAGCATCGCCGACCAAGGAGGTAAGGACCGCCCTGCACCGCGTCGATCGCATCGCACGGCATGCCTTCTTCTCTTTGCTGCTTACATTTCATCTGAATGATGCTCATCCTGCTTGTGAATTCCGATGCTGAATCTAGATTATTACCTAAACCGATCGATCTCGCCATTTATCTCTATGCTTGTTCTGTACCGTAGTTGTTCTTGCCTGCTCGCCTGTCAATTGTTCGACATTATGCCTCAGAGGACCAATGCTTAGTTGCTTCTTTAAAACATGTCCTTTTGTCTGTCATCATCGTATTATTGGGAAGGAAGATCGTACCAATATATGTGTACATGCTCGTTTACTTGTTTATACTCGAGTGCTGCAATTTCAATCATTCTCTTGGGATCTTCTACACTGGTTGTACTTACCACTTTTATCATTTCTGTGCTGGGTTTTATCGATATTTATCCATCTTCACAAGAGCTTAATCGTATTGATTTCTATATCCCAATCCCAGTTATCCGCACCCCTGAGGCGAGGACAAATATGATGAAGCTGTCTCAGAGGATGATCACCGCCTTCTGTGCTAACATAAGTGCATCTGGGAGCCAGTCTTGGACGGCACTATCTGATTCTACAGACGACACTGTCAGGATTACAACAAGGAAGAATACTGAGCCGGGGCAGCCCAGCGGTGTCATCCTCACTGCGGTCTCCACAAGCTGGCTTCCTTTCAGCCATCAACAGGTGTTTGAACTTCTTGCAGACGAGCAACAGCGCTGTCAGGTACCAACGATCTATATTATCTTCTCAAATATTGTTATCATTGTTAGTTTTTGTTACCTTCTTTCTTCTAAAATTTTCTTTACTTTATCAGTTCTGTGATGCGTGTCATGCTTTTGCAGCTTGAGATTTTGTCAAACGGGGGCTCACTTCATGAGGTGGCACATATTGCAAATGGATCACACCCAAGGAATTGCATTTCTCTTCTTCGCATAAATGTAAGTACTCTTTCCGGTCGTCACAAGTTCTGAATGCTGGAGTTCCTTTGTACTTGAATAAAAAGCTGTGTACACCAAGAGGCCACAAAAGCTCTTTCGGGCACACTCAATAATATAACTCTTTCTTTGGTAACTAGAACTTCACGTGTACTTAGTATCTATGCCGAACATGTATAATCACAATTTGTCACTTCCTAAATCTTACTGACCATGTAGAGGAAAATATATAATGTTTTAATGAGCAAAATTGCCAAAAATTTAGCAAGAGTTTTTCAATAGCTCATTGCTACTGAATTACTGCAGTAACAGCTATTTATTTTGATAGTGCTTCTAGTAACATACTGTTTACTACCAATACCAACATTTTGATAGTGGTTCAAATAACTTACTGTTTCCTACCAATACCAAGGACAATAAATTAACACTGGCTGCTTAAGGTACCACATTAAATGATATGTGTGTGGTGTAGGCTCAGGCTGGTCACATGCACCACTGTAATTTGCTACAAAAGCTTTTAGATTCGTTTATGTGCTGCCATTACGTTCACAATTCGTCTAATTTGCTATAAGAGCTTTTAGATGCAAAGAAAATACTCAATTTTAGAAATACATGTTGCGTCTTGTACACATTATATGTCTAGTGAGTTCTAAATCAGTCTCGATGTACTGCCTTTCCATGTTTACAATCTGATTGAGATATCTTAGTGACATCTCTGTGGTCGGTAGATATGGAACTATGGAAGCACATGCATGCTAGAGAAGTAGAGAATTACTTCCTTCTTTGTACTCCTTGTAAGATCAACTAAGTTTAGATTACCAGTTTACAGTTAATAACATGCTGACATCTCGGTAAATGTTGAGAGCTGACATTTCTGCAACTTTCTATCACAGTCTGCAAGCAACTCATCACAGAATGTGGAGCTCCTGCTGCAGGAGAGCAGCATCCACCCTGATGGTGGAAGCCTGGTGGTGTTTGCAACCGTGGATGTGGATGCCATCCAGGTCACAATGAGCGGGGAAGATCCTTCCTACATCCCTCTACTCCCCATGGGCTTCGCCATCTTCCCAGCCACCAGCCCTTCACCTGGAGCCACTAGCTCAGACACCACCAGCAACGGCGAAACTAGTCCTGGCAATGCAGATGAGCCCGCCACCGGCTGCCTCCTCACCGTCGGCATGCAGGTGCTGGCCAGCGCCGTGCCTTCAGCCAAGCTCAACCTCTCAAGCGTCACCGCAATCAACAGCCACATCTGCAACACCATTCACCAGATTACAACAGCACTCAAGGGTGCCGGAGGTGGCCGGACTGAGCCGGCGCCTGCAGGTTCCGACCAGTAGCAAGAGATGCTGGGTGGGAGTGGAGGGGAGCACACGCCGCAGACCGAAGTACAATTATTTTGCCACCTGCTGACACCTCAAGTATCCCTATTAGCAGCTCAGGTGCAAGGAAGGATTTGACAAGAGCCCAAGACTAACAACAAAACCCCTCTCTTCCCGCCATGCTCCTCTCAAAATGGCAAAAATACCCTCGAGTAAACCACTGGGGGCATTTTGATCATTTTGGGAAGGAAGGCAACGTGATCCATCTCCAGCCAGAAAGGGTCTTGTCAAGCTCTCACTTGCACCAACCAACACCAACAGAATCAGCCCAGGGCATTTTGGTCATGCGGTTCTTGCTGCTACTCTCCCTCTCCCCCCTGCTCAGAAAGTCAAAGACTGTGAAGGTATCTTCTTTTGATTTTGTAATAATGAGAGTACTTAATTAGTTTGAGCGTGCGATCCGTTGTAGACTTTGTTCCAAGACTTGTTAAAGCAGACTGTAATGCGAAAGGGAAGATGAAGGTGAGAGAGGAGGAGTCAAGAGCGAACCATTCGTGATCCTTCCCACTAGCAACGGAAGGGTCTCTTGGTTCGGGAATTGACTTGTTTCCTCTCTCCGCCTTGTCTGTAAAACATTTGGATCATGTTTTGTTATTACTGTGTTATTGGTACTTCTTACATTGCAATCTGCGGATCTCTTATCTCTCCTCTGGTTGTTGAATGGTAGTGAATGCGGATGCTGGCTTTTGTTTTTTGCGTGAGCCTAATCTGCGCCAGGCTTTGAATGCCTGCCCTTCTGCTGCATTGGATCCATTGTCTTCATTGGTGGCCTCAGCCTCGGCCTCCTCCTCCTTGGCTCGAATTTGTTCTGACAACCTACAACTGTGGTGGAGGACCAATTTCATTTTTGAGCTGTGAGGCAGTGCTGTGCCGAGATGCTTGGCTTTTCAAGCTTCTGCCTATTTATCCCTTCCCCTGTGCTGTACTACCGCTACACAGGGAGATGCTGTGTGTGGTTGTTGGGTGGGGAGATGCCTCACATAAATACCACCATGCTGTTGCTATGAAGAGGAAAGGCTCTTCTTCCTTACCTGCATGGTGCATGCTACCATAGATCTCCAAGTCTAGTATCTATTTATACCACCCCTGCCTGTACTGGATTTGTTTGATGCTTTGACTTGTGTGTGTGTGTGTGTGTGTATGCAAATGTAGCTGCATGCATGCTTGCTCCTCTAGCTGGATCAGGCGGGGGGCCCTCTATCTTCAGATGGTTTTGGCGTACTGACAGTGACCGCACCAAAGGTTGGAGGTGTCCTTGCATGCATGTTTTAATCATCTTGTCTTTAATTAAAGGCATTCTACTGAGGGCAACTCCAACATGGATCATCAAACCGCCCCCAAAAATCCCGACTAAACGGTCTTTGTCATTCATCGGCGGTCACCAAAAATGTCCGGACCTGTCCGAATGCCTGAAATCCAAAAAAAGGAACTATTTGAGATTTGTGGGCGTTCAGACCTCTGTACGTTGGACTCAGACACTCCCGCACATCCATAAAGCCCACTCGGAGTCCTCATCCCTCCCACTTTGTCCCTCCCTATGTATGCTCCCTCGACGACCGACACCCCCACTGTACCACCCCGGCCACCACCTTGGCCTTTCTGGAACTCCACTGCTCAACCTAGGCACCTTCCTTCCTTCGACTACGTCGTTGTTCCACCCCAGACCTGGCCGCAACCCAGGTATTCTTTGCTACCTACCGACACCTTCCATGGTAGACACCACACCCGAAAAGTGTCCAGTCAAATGCCATTCCCAAATTCTTTGACGTTCTCATTGTTTCTTTAAAGCAAACACGATGGATTCATACGAGTAGTACTTCTATAACAATTTCACTGAGTCATCTTAATCGGATGAGGAGGTGGAATATGAGGATGAAACGGCGATGATGAGGGCGGTTCTTGCAGACGCGATGTCTGTGGAAGAGCATGTTCTCAACACCTCAACCACAAGGTTCAACAAAGGGTCGTCGAGTGTTGAATCGGAATAGGGCACGTGGGCATTTGATGTTAGTCGGTGACTACTTTCGCCTCCGATGCACTATTCAAGCCCTATGTCCGCCATCGATTTCGGATATGGCGACAAGTATTTGTTGCATCTACCATGGTGTCCGGGCCAATCATGATTACTTCATCCAGAAGAAGGGTCCCATTAGAACCATTGAGTTCTTTGGTTACCAGAAGTGCACGACTACAATGAAGATGCTTGCCTGTGGCACGACCGCTGATTCGTGGGATGAGTATCTGTCAATGTCTGAAAGCACATGTCTCGAAGCGATGGTCAAATTTGCTACTGCAGTGGTGAAGGCGTTTGGACCGGAGTACTTGAGAGAACCCACTATGCAACAAGGCTCATGGCAACTGGAGAAGCAAGAGAGTTTACAAGTATGCTCGGATCCCTGAATTGCATGCACTGGAAATCAAAGAACTGCCCTTATGCTCAACAAGGGCAATAGCAAGGTCATCGCAAAAAGCCCACCATCATTCTTGAAGCAGTTGCATCACATGACCTCTAGTTTTGACACTTTTATTTGGCATGCTGAAGTGGTCTCCGTTGTTTGCAAGGTTGTGTGCGGGCCAAGCTCCTAAGTGCAACTATACCATCATTGGTCATAACTACAATGTGGTATACTATCTTTGATGGTAACTATCCTTCAAAATATGTCATTTTGCCCCAAAACAAGAATTGGCTAGAAACAGTGTGGAGAGAGCATTTGGAGTGCTCCAAGCCTGTTTTGCAGCTCTTCGCGGGCTTGTTAAACTATGGGATGCAGAAACATTGTGGGAGGTGATAACAACGTGTGTAATCATGCACAACATGATTGTGGAGGATGAGGATGATGGAGTTTGCCATGGTCTAGATGTTTAAAATATGGGTGATCCTATCTAGCTTCAAGACCAAAATCGACATTGACAAACTCATGAGCAGCTGCAAAATGATGTGGTTTAGCATCTTTGGAAGTTTCTGGAAAACTAGAACATGTGTGTGACTAAGATGAATTCAAACTTGAAATATTTTATTTCCATACTTTTGTTTGTATTGTAATATTTTTATCTGAATTATAGTTGCATTATAATATTTATCTTTCAATTGCATAAGAATTGTGCTATTTATCTTTGATTGTTTTGAATAGTCTGGGTATAGAAAAAAACTGGGAGCGGACATTTGGGGTGTGTTTGGTTGCTCGCATCGAGCTCAACCAGGCCCGCGCGGGAAGGGAGAGGCCTGTTTGGTTGCCTGGTTTTCCTGTTGGGCCTGCATCGCATGCTTCTCAAAGCAGCCCAGAGCCCGGCTCGCTGGAAACGCTCGGATCGGCAGTTTCTCGCGAGCCAGGCTGAGTGCGGCGCGAGGTCGCACGGGCGGGAGCGAGGCGAGGGCGAGGGGGATGGCGGGAGATGGAAATCTGGCGCGCCGTCCCGACACCAAATTAGCCTCACCCCCCCCTTTCACTCGCTCACCCATAGCCACTGCCCCCTTTCTTCCCTACTGCCTCACCACCGGCGGCGGCTGCGATTTCAGATCTGTGCTATAGGCGGCGGCGGAAGAGGCGGCGGCGTTTGCGGCGGATCTGGTGCTCCCCTTGCTGTTGGCCACCGTCTGGTCGACCTAGTCTGTGCCATGGCTCCCCCTACGCCGTCCTCGTCTCCGATGCCGGTAAGCAGCACCCCCTCCCCCCTTTGTTAGCTCAGTGGTTAGGCCGTTAAGCTAGGTGTAGAATCGATTTCCCACTGAACGAACCGTCGATGTCGACTAGGTTATGGACGCACGGATGAGGCTGATAATCCAGGCAGCAGCACTGATTAGTGTGATTCAGGCATGGGGCATGTTCATGCACCAGAGAGTTCATCGTGCTGGGAGACCTTTGATCCGCTATGGTCCATTGTTTCCCCGGGAACAGGAGAGGATCCAAAATTTGAACTACATCTACAACTGCAATGACGTCGAGGCTCTGTGGATGCTTAGAATGAAAAGAGCGGCATTTGCCAGGCTTGTCGAGACCTTCAGGAGCAGGGGGCTGTTACAAGATAGCATCAACACCAGTGTCGAAGAGTAAGTGGCCATGTTCCTCTATGTTGTTGGCCATAACCAGAGGTTCATGGTCATTCACAACACGTTCAGGAGATCAATGGAGACCATTTCTAGGTACTTCAAGCAAGTGCTTTTTGCTATTGGGGAGCTTAGAGGAGAGATGATCAGGATACCATCTGGTCAGACTCCACCCAAGATTCGCGGAAGCCCAAGATGGTATCCATACTTCAAGGTGAGCATTGACAATATACACTGTTCATGGCTTGATATGCTTGTATTGTTCAAGTTGAGCACTAACACAGGCTTGTGATGCCATTTTCAGGATTGCATTGGGGCAATAGATGGTACTCATGTCACTGCCAGAGTTTCTAGGTCACAGTCTGCAGCATACAGGGGAAGGAAGCACTACACAAGCCAGAATGTGCTTGCTGCTGTTGACTTTGATCTGAAGTTCACATATGTGCTGGCTGGCTGGGAGGGGTCGGCGCATGATACTAACATTCTCACTGACAGCATGAGTCGACCTGATGGGATCAACATCCCCGACGGCAAGTTCTACCTTGGAGATGCTGGCTATGCATGTCGGCCGGGTATTCTTCCACCCTTCAGGAAAACAAGGTACCATCTCAACGAGTTCTCTGGTAGGAACTATCCTAGGACTGCACAGGAGCTGTTTAATCTCAGACACTCCAGCCTTAGAGTAACTGTTGAGAGGGCATTTGGAGCTCTGAAGAATAGGTTTAAGATCCTGGATCAGAAGCCATTCCACCCATACTCCACTTAGGTTAAGCTAGTTCTTGCTTGTTGCATTCTGCATAACTGGATCCTCCAGTGGGGCTTTGATGAACACGTGCCTGGGGAGGAAGATGTCGAGCCTGACGATGTTGTTAGCTCTGGGCATGGTGTGGAGGCATTTGACAATGACGCTTGGAAGAACAAAAGGTTGGAGTGGGGCAGAGGCGATGTGGCTTAACAGAGGTCAATGCAGGATTTGAAGATGGAAGAAGAACAAGAAGCAGCAGCAGAAGCAGAAGCAGAAGCAGAAGAAGAGGAGAGGAAGAGGAAGATCTGGTAGCAGCAACACCGATGAACTATCCCTTATTTAGCCAATGGCTCTTAATAATTTGAACTGTCATTTGATACTAGTTAGGATGAACTATCATTTGTTTAAGTAGATGACGCTACATGTTCAGATTCGGTGTGGTAAGCTCACCACTAGTTTGAAGTGGTGACAACACCTTATGCAGGTTACAACCAAACACCATGTTATATGTGCACCTAATGCAATGCGGGCAATCAAACGCCGGGTCGAAAATGGTTGTCTCATGCAACTAGGGGCATGCAGGCAACCAAACTATATGCATCGGATGTTTTTTAGCCTGCATCCCCTCAAACCGGCTCAATAGAGTCAGGCTCGCCGGGCCAGGCTGGATCGGCAATGTAACCAAACACGCCTTTGGTGCCTGCCCTTGGATGGCCTATGCTCCTATTCGTGCCACATTTGGTGATGTACTTTTTCCGGTAATCCGCGTTGGAGTTGCCCTAAGCCTACGTGTGTTGCTATGTGACGTGCCGCTGAGGGATATATCTTGTGGTGGTGTGTTGTGTGTCAGCAGTGTCAAGCTTGAGAAGCAGCAGCCCTTACGACGGGGGCGTTGATCTATCGCCTCGTGTGCCCTACATATGTATGTTGGCTAGTGACCTGTCTCTGTTGACTCAATGGAGGTCCTGTGCCTGGGGCAGTGTGGTGATATACATGGACCATGATGCGTCAGGTCAGGCTTTGCATTGCATGTCACTCATGCCATTGCAACTTGCCATCGCTCTGCTCTGCTCCCTGGCATTGGCTCTGATTCCTGCTTAGTGCTTACCATACAGGCAGCTTGCCCGGAGAAATGTGAGACGCAATCATATAGTATGAAAAGAGAGAAGAAGCTACTAATATTGATTCCTGAAAGAAACAAGCCAGTAATCTTGAGTGGGAGAATAGAAAAAAGACCCCCGCATCGCTCGTACCGGCGACTCGGGGGAACCTAGTCCCGCAGGCCACCGGGCCTCCCGTCCAGCACCTCTCCCTCGCCGTTGTTGAGGGTCTTTGCCGAGCGAAGCCCAGGCAGTGCCGGCGGCGGCGGGGCCTTCCATGGGCGCGGCTCCTCTCCCTCCCTGGCGGCGGCGCGACTCTGATCTAGCGGCGGCGTGGCTCCAATCTGGTGGCGGCGAACCTCCGATTTGATGGTGGCGGCGCTGCTCATTGACGGGTGTGGTGAGGTGCCCCGTTCGGTGGTGTGCCCCGGCTTGCAGCGATGGCTTGGGTTGTCGATCCCTCCGATCTGATCTGGGTGGGTTGGTCGAAGTCGGCCAAAGTTGTGGTCGGTCGTGCGCCTCGCCGGTTGATGCGGCATGGGGTTCTGGTCGGCAGGCTTCAGTCCACGGATGCTTGCAGGCACGCGGCGGCGGGCTGGATCTGGGCGGCGTGTGGGCCTGCTGCCGTGAAAATAATGGTGGATGTCCTCGTGCTCTTTTCGCATCATCGCGAAGTCCTACATGATCTGTCCTCCTTGATTTGGTCATCGACGTGTTCCGGAACTTCTGCCGGAGATCCTGCCCAAAATATCTGGATCGGATAGTATTCGGCCGTGCACGCCATATCAGCCTATGAGGTTCCATGACGACGTGGCGCGAAGCTCTATTGTTTGTTGACACCATAGGACATGTCAGCTTCTCGATTTCTATGCCGTAGACAGCTGTGGAGAAGGTCATGGTGGCTGAGATCGAAGGGTCAGTTAGATGGACGGAGCCTTCGAGGCGATGGAGTCAGCCGGGTGTTTGATAACTCTTAGGAGCAGCAGTGTCAAGTGAGGGCGGTAGCATTGGAGGAATTCATTTTTGGTGGTACTCCTCGAGTATCGAGCCGTGACTTTCAAGGTGAAAACGTAAGGCCTGGCCTTCATTGGTTGTGCTGGCAATTGCCTTGCTTAAGGAATTGTTTTGAGAGCTCGGACTTCTTCAGGGTGAAAACCTAAGATTTTGGATCGAGCAACGATGGTGCTTGTGCACTGTTTCCTTCTTGGGGGCGTTGTTTTTGAAGACCTTTTATGTTTTTCGAGTGTTGCATTTGGATGTGGTTTGTGTGCGGCTACTGAGATAAGTCGATCGTTGTGGCGGGACCTTTGTTTTTTCCTTTCTTTTTTATTTTTTTCTTTAGCTGTGTGCATCCTGGATGTCATTACGACATTTTGTAAGTGCAGAGGCTGAGTGTAATTGGCATCTGCGTGATATTAATATATTACCTTTTAAAAAAAAGTAATCTTGAGTGTTGATATGCCATGTTTTGTTATGACATGATAAAGAAAGAAGCCAGGTACTCAAGTTCAGAGCTGCCTCTTTCATTCTCTCATCTTCTGAAGTAAGTGATATAGCACCAGGAGATCGAAGACTATCAATCAAATTACAAACCAGCTGGTATACTGCGTACAAATCCAGTCAAGAACAGTTGTTCAGAAGAGCCATGGAATTCTGGGGAGCTTTACATGGGTGTTTCTTTCTAACAGTTTTACAGATTTTCTTTCTGACAGTTTGGAACCAAAACTTGTTGATGCTAACCTACTGTATCCCTATCAGCAAACTGATGCCAGACGCATCAGCCTCTCAAGTCTCAACCTACGAATCAACAGACGCCATCGTCCCGTCGACGACATTCTGCGTCTCCTGGTTTAGCTCCCCTGTTGCCAATCGAACTCCTCCATTGTTCTGCTCTGCCAAGACCCCGTACCCAAAATCTTCAGATATGGGGATTATGTCGTCAGATCGTCGTCCGGTTTGTAGGTTACCCCTCGATCTCTTTCTTTCTCAGTGTGCTGCGGACAAGGGGGGATATGGTCATGGTGTGGCTCGCTCCTGCTCCTAGTATGCCCAACGACCTTGCGGTGACATGCAATGGTCAAGCAGGAACGGGTTGGACTCTGCGCATCCCCGACGCCACGGCGCGTAGCGTCCGAGGGGCGTGTCGTCGTCGAACTCTACCGGCAGCATGCTCCGGCCGCTTGGGGAGCCTTCGCCGGCCTCGAGCTGCAGCGTGCTCTGGCTCGGGAAGCCGTCGCTCGCCTCCGGCTGCGGCGAGCTCTGGCTTATTAGGAAGCCCTCGGCGGCCTCCAGCTCCAGCGTGCTCTTACTCGGGAAACCCTGGCCGTGGACGGACTCCAGCTGCAGCGTGCTCTGACACAGGAAGCACTGGCCGGCCTCCAGCTGCAGCGTGCTCTGACACAGGCAGCACTGGCCGGCCTCTAGCTCCAGCGTCCTCTGGATCGTGAAGCCGCCCTCGCTCGCCTCTAGCTGCGGCGAGCTCTGGCTTGGGAAGCCTTCGCCGGCCTCTAGCTGCAGTGTGCTCCGGCTCAGGAAGCTCTCTGTCACCTTGGAGTCCGCCTCGAATGTCGCCCTCGGATCGCTGTCCCTCATCTCCAGATTGGCTGGATTTTGACCAATCTTGTCAGAAATGTAGATTGTGTTGCAACCGCAATGCTCAAATAAAAGATTAGTGAAGTGTTAAACAGATTGAGATTGAACTGAAAAGGAAAGAAACCAAGTCTAATTAACCAATTTTCCATCTAGATTCAGCGAACCACTTGAACTTTCACCATGTCCAACGAGACAAACTTAAACAGCTACTGTACTTCCATTTGCTGATAGTACAATGTAGTACTATTCAGTTTCTTAGTTGGATTGTGGACATGTTTCACTTCATTGTCAGAAATTTGAAATTTGCTTTTATCTAAAAAAGAAATTTGAAATTTGTGTTTCTACAGCATTCTTACTGATCAAACAGGAGATTACTGAAGAATCAAACATAACCATTGTGGCATTGTGCCAACATAAGCAAATATGTGTACCAACATAACCCAATTTTCCGTCTAGATTTCGTTGAACCATTTCGAAATTTTTGCCACGCCCAATCCTGTAAAACAGCTACTGCATCTGCATTTGCATTTGCGGACACAAGGAATCCAATTTCTTGTCAGGGACAGCTAACTAAACGTGCCTAGATATGAACAGTTAGCTATCAGAGATGGGCGTTTCTACATCGTTCCCATTAAAGTTTACAGATACAGAAACCTTCCAGGCTCTGAAACCAAACAAGATGGGGGATTAACCAACCCCACTTTCCGTCCAGATTCAGTCACCAACAGTCGACTCAACTAGAGGTATCTAGTCCCACGAAAATTTACAGATACAGCAACCTTCCATGCTGTGAACATAACAGGATAGGTGGGATTAACGAAGCCAACTTTCCCGTCCAGATTCAGTAACCAACGGTCAACTCAACTAGAGGCATCTACTAGTCCTGAATCCAAAGAAAGGCGGTGGAGGGATTAACCTAGCCTAAATGCCTGTCCAGATTCAGTAGTGAGCAATCAGTTGGCGCACTCGATCGCACCGGGAGGAAGATGCTTACCGTCGAGACGGTCGTGCGGCCATGCGAAGTAGCCCCAGTCCCACCTCTCGAAGTCGTACTTGGGGCGCTGCAGCCTCACCAGCGGCTCTCGCACGGCGGCGGCGAACCCAAGCTCCGGGCCCCTGCATTTCGAGTCGCGAACCAAACACCAAGAATCAATTAACCCGGTCCGAAACAGAGACACGTCGAGCAAGAAAGCGAGCAATCCTTGAATGAACAGAGCAGGGCAGGGAGGTGCAACAATGGCGGGCGGCGACCGGGAGAACGGAGGCGAGCTCAGCAAGCATCGGCGCGCGGAAGAAACAGAGCAAGATGGAGAGAAACGTTGGAGGACGGAACCAAGGAGGAGGAAAGAATCGAGAGAAGGCTAACTGGCCTGGGAAGGGCGACGCCCGTGTCCATCTCGATCTCCGCCCTGAAGCGGCCGCCGCCGTTCCTGTGCTCCCCCCTCCTGGATGACGGTGACCACGCCATCGCCGGGGACATGCTGCCACCGCTGGACCTCGCCAGCGCCGGCGACATGATGCCACCGCTGCTCATCTCTCCGGATGGCGCTCTCCCTCTCTCTCTCTCTCTCTCGTGCGTGGTGGGCTCTCTCCTGGAGTCGTGCGTGGGCGCTGGGGCAGATATACTATAGGAGCAGTTAGAGGAAGAGAGGGGAGGTGTTCGAGGATAGAAGAAGAAGAAAGGGCAGAGGAAGGCAGGGGCGGGAGTTTGTTAGTTGCGGCCGGCCGTTACGCTTGGACCCCCTCCCTTCGCCTCTACGGGCCCCTCCTTGTGGCCCACCCTGCGCCCGTCCCGTCTCGTATGCATCATATGTAAGCCAAATTTAGCTAAAAAAAATGTAAGCCAGTTTTGCGTCATTTCTTTATCTTTATCTTTATCTTTACCTAATAATAATAAAGCAAATTGGGCTTCTTTCGTCCGTCATGGCATTTTTTTAAAAAGTCCCTCTATTTCAGAGAATTCAACCCGCAGTCCTGTTTTAAGTTAAAACGAAATGTTATTTTCGTGTTTTATACAAAAGTCACTGTCTTTTCTTGAAATCAACCCGCCGTCTGGATTTAAGTCACACCCGAACCGTTATTTTACATTTTTCGAAACCCCCGATGTTTTAGGTAATTCATCCGCGGTTCATATTTAAGTCAAATAAATGCTTTTTTAAAATCATCCATATCTTTTAAACGGTAACTCCGATTTGAACATGTTATATATGAAATTTGATTAGAAAAATATGTAGAATATGAATATGAGATTATTTTTACCTGTTAAGTATTTTTAAATATTATTTGGAATATATTTGAGTCAAACAAATGATTTTCTAAATTATCTGTATCTTTTAAACCATAACTTCGATTTTAACATATTATATATGAAATTTTATTAGAAAAATGTGTGGAATCTAAATATGATGTTAATTTTACCTGTTAAATATTTTAAATATATTGTTATGGAAGCAAACTTATAATTTATAGCGTAAGATTCGTTTTTTTCATACCGGCGACGATCCCGATTGCAAATAAACACCCCACTATAACCATATACGGAAAAGAAAACATCGATAACTACACATGGATACCTCTGAAAAATGTCGCGGGGGAAAACAACATATTTCTCATCGCGAGAGTGAGAGAAAGCGAGTGAGAGAGAGAGGGAGAGAGAGAGGGGGAGGGAGGAGAGAGGGAGAGAGAGACGCCTTAGGATTAACCATATTCAACACACGTTTTTTGTTGTTTTGTGTGAACACCGAGGCCATCGCCAGCGAGAGTGAGAAGGAGGATAAGCGGCAACACAAATATGATACCTCGCAAAAATAAAGGAGATGGACCTATTGTGCTCTTGAGTGATGGTTGTTGAGTTAAGAGCGTGTGTTATGTTTTCTCTCCCGTTGCAACGCACGGGCTATTTTGCTAGTTTTAATAAAAAAAGGTAGGACATTCTCTACCTTATGCACTCAAAACGGGTAAAATGCCTGAATGACCCAGGTCATTTACATGAAGGTGATGTTAGCGCTGCACAGCGTATGCAGCAGGCCACCACCAAACCTACATATCAAGTTCAACAGAGGGAGGAAAGAAAGGGCTCTATGAAACTATGTGGAGGTTATTACATTAGCCCATGATCGAAGTGTTACTCTGCTCGTTTCTTCTGGAGCGCGCGTACTCCATAGTGTAAGCAGTGCAGCGATCTCACCGAAGACACGTCCATGCCGCCAGGATTATCCCTTGAAAACTTGCGTGTTCTGAGCGTTCCAGAGAATGACGACACATGCCGCAAAGAGAAGAGGCCAGAACTTTCCACATAGCTCTCGGCTGCTCTAAGCTGAAGAAATCCTGTACTGCTGTCGAGGAGATAGCCAGCTCCTTCAGCCCAACCTTGGTCCACACCGTTTCTGCCAGCTTGCGTCGGAGTAGAGCATGGTTCATGGTTTCTACAGTTGGGCATAGGTCACAGCCATTGTGCGTTACAACTTTTACCCAATGTTTTCGTAGCATGTTATCCCTTGTGTTCTGTCTGTCTCGAATGCAAACCACAGACATACACGGTGTTTTTCGGTATGATCGTGTCCCATATAAATGGTGCCAAAGGACAAGTTCTTCCCCTGAAGCCGAGAAGCTTGTAGAAGTATGTTGTCGATAGTTTCCTGTCCTCAGTAATAGGTAGCCTGGTATCTGACTTGCTCACTTGTAGTTGTACATTCCCTAAAAAACCATTGAGTTCTTCCAGTTCTTGAGATGCCAGAAGAGATAGATTCAGGTATAGCTATAGTATGTAGTTACCATCGCTGTATTGGGAGGCGATTGTGCAGAATTTGGATGTGGAGAAGGTGAACAGCGTTGGGAAGGCGAATATAAGTCGACCACAATCCAGCCACAAGTCAAACCAGAAGGATATAGCACATCGGTCTCCTAGCTTGCACTTAGTGGTCTCCAAAATCAATTGTAGGGAGGATTGGAGGCACCGCCAAGTAGCCGTATCCCCACTGTGCACCATCCATGAGATCTTCCTCTGACTGTAGCTGAATGCAAACCAAATGTAACACAGACTGTTATTATGCCCTAAAAATTTACGTGCAGTGTGTGTGCCCTTGCTGCTCAAGTTCTACTGGCAGTTTTGTGCCCCGAAGTACTTCTCCCGCAGTAACAAAAGTCTCGGCAGATCTTTTGCCCTTGTTCATGTATTTCTCCCGGCAGTTAATTGTCCCCAATTAAGGGTTGGTGTAGTGTACAAATAAGAAGTATGAGATTAAGCCAAACCAACTAAATGATAACCAATTTTGAGACTTTGCTTCAGAGGACGCAAGTATGCATTTGGACACTTTTACCGAGTTTTGTGACATGACTCGTGTAACAGCCCAGGAGTAGCCCACCTTAACCCTCCTAAATATTTTTTGACTATTATATTGATTGTGCATCATATGCATCTTATAATTATCATCTTGCATAATTAATTAATTAACTTGACTATCCCATTTCGCCATATCTTTAAATGGGGAATGATTAAACCCCCTCCCCCTTTCGATCTTCTAGTCAAAACCCGCCCTCAAACCTTGGACACACTATTTTTGTGACATTTGGGAGGTACCCTCGTAATTTTAGCACAAGCCTAGCCAACAATCATAGATCAAACCCCATTTATTCTGTATATGGAGATATTTTCTAAATAAATATCAAACAAAGTCCGAACAGGTTGAAATATTTTATGTGGGTTTCTAGAAAGTTCAAGTCAATCGGACTTTGTTTGATGCTCCAATGGTTAAATATGGAGGCACTATAGTCGATATTTGATTAAATCATTTTACTAATAAAATTTGTCTAATGGTTGCTCACTTCCCTCTTTTCTCTAAGCCCAACCCACCTAAACCCCTTAAATTCTAGCTCACCTAGCCCAAACAACCCCTGCCTATGTAATGTAGGTCAATCTACTTAGACATGTACTTGCACTTACAATTATAATCAAGCCATTTAAATGCAACCTCTTGGCATGATTAGTTTTGTGCATATGCCTAATTCTTGCTTGCTTCATGTTATTCGGTTCGAATTGTCAATAATTATTTGTTCTTCCTTGTTCTAACTGAATTCATGTTCTGTTACTTAGTGCACTTGCACTTACAAATCTTCTCTAGATCATGGCAATGCAACTTTTTTGCACACTTGCATATGCCTGGTTCATGCTAAAACTATGTCATCATTGGTTCATGTTCCTGCCATCGACTGAACATCTCCTTTGCTTTGTTCTCTCGTCTAGCCTTGGGCCAACCTTTTCTTCTTTTGCATCTCATACAATCCTAGCTAAAGATGAAGGGGAATCTTCTGTTTTAGTCGTTGTAAGGATTTTGGTGTAGAAATGTTTTGCTAATTTGTAGGCAGACCTCATCCCGGATTAATCATACTCATGTACTCCCAAACAAGGAAAAAAGTACAAAAATATTTCCCTCGTCTAATACCTTCACTATTTCTATCAGAGCATCCCAGCAGGTCCCTTATTGAAGGAAATATGCCCTAGAGGCAATAATAAAGTTGTTATTTATATTTCCTTATATCATGATAAATGTTTATTATTCATGCTAGAATTGTATTAACCGGAAACTTAGTACATGTGTGAATACATAGACAAACAGAGTGTCCCTAGTATGCCTCTACTTGACTAGCTCGTTAATCAAAGATGGTTAAGTTTCCTAGCCATAGACATGTGTTGTCATTTGATGAACGGGATCACATCATTGGAGAATGATGTGATGGACAAGACCCATCCGTTAGCTTAGGACTATGATCGTTTAGTTTATTGCTATTGCTTTCTTCATGACTTATACATGTTCCTATGACTATGAGATTATGCAACTCCCAAATACCGGAGGAACACTTAGTGTGCTATCAAACGTCACAACGTAACCGGGTGATTATAAAGATGCTCTACAGGTGTCTCCGATGGTGTTTGTTGAGTTGGCATAGATCGATATTAGGATTTGTCACTCCGTGTTTCGGAGAGGTATCTCTGGGCCCTCTCGGTAATGCACATCACTATAAGTCTTGCGAGCAATGTAACTAATGAGTTAGTTGCGGGATGATGCATTACGGAACGAGTAAAGAGACTTGCTGGTAACGATATTGAACTAGGTTTGATGATACCGACGATCGAATCTCGGGCAAGTAACATATCGATGACAAAGGGAACAACGTATGTTTTTATGCGGTTTGACCGATAAAGATCTTCGTAGAATATGTAGGAGCCAATATGAGCATCCAGGTTCTGCTATTGGTTATTGACCGGAGATGTGTCTCGGTCATGTCTACATAGTTCTCGAACCCGTAGTGTCTGCACGCTTAACGTTCGATGATGATTTGTATTATGAGTTATGTGATTTGATGTACCGAAGTTTGTTCGGAGTCACGGATGATATCACGAACATGACGAGGAGTCTCAAAATGGTGGAGACATAAATATTCATATATTGGAAGGCTACATTCGGACACCGGAATGGTTCGGGTCGTTTCGGATAAGTTTCAGAGTACCGGGGGTTACCGGAACCCCCTCCGGGAAGTTATTGGGCCTCATGGGCCTTAGTGGAGAAGAGAGAGGGCCGGCCAGGAGGTGGCACGCGCCCCCCTCCTTCCTTCTCTCCTCCTCCTCCTCCCCCCCTTCTCCCACTTGGAATAGGAAAGGGGGGGGCGAATCCTACTAGGTTTGGAGTACTAGTAGGACTCCCCCCATGGCGCGCCTCCCCCCTTGGCCGGCCTCCTCCTCCCCCTCCATTATATACGTGGGGAGGGAGGCACCCTAGGACACACAAGTTGATCTTTTAGCCGTGTGTGATGCCCCCCTCCACAGTTACACACCTCGGTCATATCGTCGTAGTGCTTAGGCGAAGCCCTATGCCGGTAACTTCATCATCACCGTCGCCACGCCATCGTGCTGACAAAACTCTCCTTCGGGCTCAACTGGATCAAGAGTACGAGGGACGTCATCGAGCTGAACGTGTGCTGAACATGGAGGTGACGTACGTTCGGTGCTAGGATCAGTCGGATCGTGAAGACGTACGACTACATCAATCTCGTTGATATAACGCTTCCGCTTTTGGTCTACGAGGGTATGTGGACACACTCTCCCCGCTCGTTGCTATGCTTCTCCTAGATAGATCTTGCGTGATTGTAGGATTTTTTTTGAAATTACTGCATTCCCCAACAATGGCATCCGAGCTAGGTCTATGCGTAGATGTTATATGCACGAGTAGAACACAAAGAGTGGGGGCGACAATAGTCATACTGCTTACCAGCATGTCATACTTTGATTCGGCGGTATTGTTGGATGAAGCGGCCCAGACCGGCATTACATGACCGTGTTCATGAGACTGGTTCTACCGACGTGCTTCGCACATAGGTGGCTAGTGGGTGTCTCTTTCTCCAACTTTAGTTGAATCGAGTTTGACTACGCCCGGTCCTTGTTGAAGGTTAAAACAGCCCACTTGACGAAAAATTGTTGTGGTTTTGATGCGTAGGTAAGAACAGGTCTTGCTAGAAGCCCGTAGCAGCCACGTAAAACTTCCAACAACAAAGTAGAGGACGTCTAACTTGTTTTTGCAGGGCTTGCTGTGATGTGATATGGTCAAGATGTGATGATATAGAGATTGTTGTATGAGATGATCATATTTTGTAAAAGTTATCGGCAACTGGCAGGAGCCATATGGTTGTCGCTTTATTGTATGAAATGCAATCGCCATGTAATTGCTTTACTTTATCACTAAGCGGTAGCGATAATCGTAGAAGCAATAGTTGGCGAGACGACAACGATGCTACGTTGGAGATCAAGGTGTCAAGCTGGTGACGATGGTGATCATGACGGTGCTTTGGAGATGGAGATCAAAGGCACAAGATGATGATGGCCATATCATATCACTTATATTGATTGCATGTGATGTTTATCCTTTATGCATCTTATTTTGCTTAGTACGGCGGTAGCATTATAAGATGATCTCTCACTAAATTTCAAGGTACAAGTGTTCTCCCTGAGTATGCACCGTTGCTACAGTTCGCCGTGCCGAGACACCACGTGATGATCGGGTGTGATAAGCTCTACGTTTACATACAACGGGTGCAAGCCAGTTTTGCACACGCAGAATACTTGGGTTAAACTTGACGAGCCTAACATATGCAGATATGGCCTCGAAACACTGAGACCGAAAGGTCGAGCGTGAATCATATAGTAGATATGATCAACATAGTTATGTTCACCATTGAAAGCTACTCCATCTCACGTGATGATCGGACATGGTTTAGTTGATATGGATCACGTGATCATTTAGATGACTAGAGAGATGTCTATCTAAGTGGGAGTTCTTAAGTAATATGATTAATTGAACTTTAATTTATCATGAACTTAGTACCTGATAGTATTTTGCATGTCTATGTTGTTGTAGATCAATGGCCCGTGCTACTGTTCCTTTGAATTTTAATGCGTTCCTAGAGAAAGCTAAGTTGAAAGATGATGGTAGCAACTACACGGACTGGGTCCGTAACTTGAGGGTTATCCTCATTGCTGCACAGAAGAATTACGTCCTGGAAGCACCGCTAGGTGCAAGACCCGCTGCAGGAGCAACTCCGGACGTTATGAACGTCTGGCAGAGCAAAGCTGATGACTACTCGATAGTTCAGTGTGCCAGGCTTTACGGCCTAGAACCGGGACTTCAACGACGTTTTGAATGTCATGGAGCATATGAGATGTTCCAGGAATTGAAGTTAATATTTCAAGCAAATGCCCGGATTGAGAGATATGACGTCTCCAATAATTTCTACAACTGCAAGATGGAGGAGAATAGTTCTGTCAGTGAGCATATACTCAGAATGTCTGGGTACCACAACCACTTGACTCAACTGGGAGTTAATCTTCCTGATGATAGTGTCATTGACAGAGTTCTTCAATCACCGCCACCAAGCTACAAAAGCTTCGTGACGAACTATAATATGCAAGGGCTAGAAAAGACTATTCCCGAGCTCTTCGCGATGCTAAAGGATGCGGAGGTAGAAATCAAGAAAGAGCATCAAGTGTTGATGGTCAACAAGACCACTAGTTTCAAGAAAAAAGGTAAAGGGAAGAGGGGAACTTCAAGAAGAACGGCAAGCAATTTCTGCTCAAGTGAAGAAGCCCAAGTCCGGACCTAAGCCTGAGACTGAGTGCTTCTACTGCAAAGGGACTGGTCACTGGAAGCGGAACTGCCCCAAGTATTTGGCGGATAAGAAGGATGGCAAAGTGAAAGGTATATTTGATATACATGTTATTGATGTGTACCTTACTAATGCTCGTAGTAGCGCCTGGGTATTTGATACTGGTTCTGTTGCTCATATTTGCAACTCGAAATAGGGGCTACAGATTAAGTGAAGATTGGCTAAGGACGAGGTGACGATGCGCGTGGGAAATGGTTCCAAAGTCGATGTGATCGCTGTCGGCATGCTACCTCTACATCTACCTTCGGGATTAGTTTTAGACCTAAATAATTGTTATTTGGTGCCAGCATTAAGCATGAACATTATATTGTAGGAGATATGCCCTAGAGGCAATAATAAATGATATTATTTATCTCCGAGTTCATAATTATGTTTATGTTCCATGCTATAACTGCTATGGTTCTCGAGTCTGCAATAACCACGAGGCTCGGAGGAAGACTCATATGCACGTGTGGAATAATAAACGGTAAAATGTATTCCTAGTCTGGCCTCTAAGACTAGCTCAAGTGTTGCATGATGGTTATGTTTTCCTGATCATGGGCATGTCTATGTCAGGAACCTTGAGGGCACAATGTTAAGAGAACATTTGTGTTGAATCGACCCGGCATGATGTTATGCTAAGAGATTCATTCGTCACAAGTTAATGGTACATAACACAGAGATGGTTAACGTTTGCATGATTCCTTAGACCATGAGAGTATCGAGTTTCTTCATGCTTGCTTCATGAACTTTGGGGTTTGTTAAACGTCATCCGTAAATGGGTGGCTATTACGGCGGCTTACGGGTTCATGGAAAAGTGTGTCAAGTAACTTGATAGATCAAGATTGGGATTTGCTCCTCCGACGATGGAGAGATATTCTCGGGCCCTCTCGGTATTACGGTATCCATCATCGTCTGGCCAGACACAGTGTGATTTGATCACTGGGATGCCGGAAAACGGAAACGAGAAAAGAGAACAATACCGGTAACGAGGTAACTAGCATAGTGGACAAGTTGTTGATCCACGGGAATGCCAACATGTCTCACCTCGAGTATTTGTAACATATCGCGAAGCAACAGGAATAGCACACGGCAACTGGAGGTTCACTCGAATATTTATTCGTGTGGGTATAGGGGTCAATATGGGTGTCCACGGCTCCGATGTTGATCATTGATCGGAAGGGGTTCCGGGTCATGTCTATACTTCACCGAACCTATAGGGTCACACGCTTAAGGGTCATCTATCTGCTGAATACTAGACAGGGAGTCTGAGAGAAAATCACCAAAAAAGTTTCGGACACCGAAAAGTTTCGGACAGCGGAATCGTACCGCAGAGAGAGGTCATCGGATAAGTTTTGATGATACCGAAAAGTTGTTTCAGGATACACCATTAAGTCAAATTGGTTTCGGCACATGCCTGATAATTCTTGGAGGATGCCAGAATCATTCTGGAAGCTTTTTGGAATTTTCTGAGATAAAAACCGGAAATGTTCCGGAGCTGCCGGAGCCACTTCAGATGCGTTTCGCAGATGAAAATCACTAAAACCGGAATTGTTTCGGAACGCGTTGAAAATCATTTTAGTGGGTACTGGAAATGTTCTTAGCCCACATAAATATTTTCAGTTCGATCAGACGCTGAAAAATGTCGTCGTGAATAGTGAAAATCAGCTTTATGGTTACTTTATGGAAAGCCACCTTTTGGGGCTTTGCTCCAAAAGATCTTGGGGATGACATGGATGGATAGGAGCCATTTTTTGGGCCCCTCATGGGGGTGTGGCCGGCCACATGGGGTATCCCCCCTTGGGGACCCTCTTGTTCCTTGGTTTCACTCCTAGGTCCTTGTGGAAGGACTTCATTCATGTGCATTTTGGGTTTTTTGTGAAACTACCCTACCCCCTTGGGATTTCCTATAAATAGAGGTGGAGGGGCAGCCCTCCACACTCATCCCTTGCTCTCATACACATGCCATGCATTATCTGGCTTCTTCTCTCCCTCCCACGAAAAGAGTTTCGTAGAGCCGTAAGGCTGTCTGGGTTCCGGCAGGAACTAGTTCTGGACGGCGAAGCCCTGCCGGATAGATGACACCGTATGTGTGCAACTCTGTAGAGAGATCGTAGTTTCGGTCTTATTTCGTGAGTGCCTCCCGAAGGGCTGTCCGAGTGACCGTTCGAGTTTTGAAGGTCCTCCCGAAGGGCTGTCCGCGACACCGTCCGAGGGGCTGTTCGACCGCCTCCCGGAGGGCTGTCTGAGGAGCAGATGAGGGTATACATCCTCGCGGTTGGGAGGTTGTAAATCCTAGCTGCGGGGATCTGCACCACCGATCGTCATCGACTCTACTTCCCGCTGCGCTACGAGTCGGTAACGAAAAAGATCAAACCATGTATGCAGTCTCCATAGTGGTCCTGGGCTGGTGCGTAGGTCGGAATTTTTTTGTTTTCTGCTGCGTTCCCCTACATATATCTGGATCTTGTTTGATGCGAGACGGTTATTCATTTAAATCAGGGAATAATGGTTGTTCTATTTATATGAGTAATATCTTTTATGGTCATGCACCCTTGATGAGTGGTCTATTTTTACTGAATCTCTATAGAAGTGACACACATATTCATAGTATTGAAGCCAAAAGATATAAGTTTAAAAATGCTAGTGCAACTTATTTGTGGCACTGCCGTTTAGGTCATATTGGTGTAAAGCGCATGAAGAAACTCCATGCTGATGGGCTTTTGGAATCACTTGATGCTTGCGAACCATGCCTCATGGGCAAGATGACTAAGACTCCATTCTCCGGAACAATGGAGCGAGCAACATACTTGTTGGAAATAATACATACTGATGTATGCGGTCCGACGAGTGTTGAGGCTCGCGGGGGGTATCGTTATTTTCTGACCTTCACAGATGATTTAAGCCGATATGGGTATATCTACTTGATGAAACATAAGTCTGAAACATTTGAAAAGTTCAAAGAATTTCAGAGTGAAGTGGAAAATCATCGTAACAAGAAAATAAAGTTTCTACGATCTGATCGTGGAGGTGAATATTTGAGTTACGAGTTTGGCCTTCATTTGAAACAATGTGGAATAGTTTCCTCTTGTTTTGGACTCCGTCTCCAACGTATCTACTTTTTCTCACGATTTTCCTCTTGTTTTGGACTCTATTTTGCATGATTTGAATGAAACTAACCCCGGACTGATGCTGTTTTCAGTAGAACTACCATGGTGTTGTTTTTGTGCAGAAATAAAAGTTCTCAGAATAAAGTGAAACTTTGCAAGGATTTTTTATGGAATAAATGAAGATTTTTGGAGCCAACAACCACCGGAGAGGGCCCCCTGGGTGGGCACAACCCACCAGGGCGCGCCCCCCTCTCCTAGCGCGCTCAGGTGGGTTGTACCCACCTGGTGACCCCGCTGACGACCCCCCTGATACTATTAATCCACATTATTCCAGAAAAATCAGGGAGAAATTATTATCGCGTTTCACGAGATGGAGCCGCCGCCAAGCCCTGTTCTTCCTCGGGAGGGCGGATCTGGAGTCCATTCGGGGCTCCGGAGAGGGGGATCTTTGTTCTTCGTCATCACCAACCAATCTCCATCGCCAATTCCATGATGCTCCCCACCGGGAGTGAGTAATTCCTTCGTTGGCTCGCTGGTCGGTGAGGAGTTGGATGAGATTCATCATGTAATCGAGTTAGTTTTGTTAGGGCCTGATCCCTAGTATCCACTATGTTCTTAGATTGATGTTGCTATGACTTTGCTATGCTTAATGCTTATCACTTTGGGCCCGGGTGCCATGATTTCAGATCTGAACCGTTTATGAATTCATCATTATATCCATGTGTTAGATCCTATCGTGCAAGTTATAGTCACCTACTACGTGTTATGATCCGACAACCCTGGAGTGACAACAACCGGGCCCACTCTCGGTGATGACCGTAGTTTGAGGAGTTCATGTATTCACTATGTGTTAATGCTTTGTTCCAGTTCTCTACTAAAAGGAGGCCTTAATATCCCTTAGTTTCCAATATGGACCCCGCTGCCACGGGAGGGTAGGACAGAAGATGTCATGCAAGTTCTTTTAATAAAGCACGTATGACTATTTACGGAATACATGCCTACATTATATCGATGAACTGGAGCTAGTGCCGTATCGCCCTAGGTTATAACTGTCACATGATGAATATCATCCAACAAGTCACCGATCCAATGCCTACGAATTTATTTATATTGATCTTGCTAAGTTACTACTGCTATTGTCACTATTACACTTGCTACGAATTACTGCTATCACTGTTACTGTTACCGTTGCTGCTGCTACTACTATCAAAACTATCAAACTACTGTGCTACTGATCAGTTTGCTGCAGATAATTAATCTCCAGGTGTGGTTGAATTGACAACTCAGCTGCTAATACCTTCAAATATTCTTTGGCTCCCCTTGAGTCGAATCTACAAATTTGGGTTGAATACTTTACCCTCGAAAACTGTTGCGATCCCCTATACTTGTGGGTTATCAAGACCTTTTTTGGCGCCGTTGGCGGGGAGCATAGCTATATTTGTTGAGTCACTTGGGATTATTATAAATTTATCACTATGAAGAATCTGAAAGATCCAAAGACTAAGATTTATCCCTCTAAGACGAGGGGAGGTACGGAACCGCCATCCAGTTCTGCTTTAGATTCACCTTCTGTTATGAGTAAACTTGCAACACCACCACATGCTATCAATTCTAATATGTCGCAAGTTATTGATGGTGCTACTTCTACTATGAATGAAGCTTATGATGATGCTAGTACCTTGCTTGATAATGATGATGTGCCACTTGGTGAATTTCTTGATGAAAAAATTGCTAGAGTAATACAACATGATGTTGTTGAATCTGATGATGAGCTTGAAACTGAAACTCTTGAAACACCTGCTAGAACTAGCCTTGCTAGATATGAATTTCCTAAGGTACCGGAAGGTTATGTTATGAGCGAAGAAACAACTAGAGAAATTCTTGCTTGCAATGATAGAGATGATCTAGAAAAATTATTATGCAAGTATAAGGAAAAATCTCTGAATGCTAGAATTAAATGTGAACCTAAGTTTGCTACTTCACCTATATTTATTGATGATAAGGATTATGAATTCTTTGTCGACCCAGAGTTAATTACTTTGGTTGAATCTGATCCTTTCCATGGTTATGAAACTGAAACTGTTGTGGCACATCTTACTAAGTTGAATGATATAGCCACCCTTTTTACTCATGATGAGAAAACTCGCTACTACGTTATTCTCAGATTATTCCCTTTCTCATTAAAGGGTGATGCTAAAGCTTGGTACAATACTCTTACTCCTGGTTGTGTGCGTAGTCCCCATGATATGATTTATTACTTCTCTGAAAAATATTTTCCTGCTCATAAGAAACAAGCTGCCTAACAGGAAATATTTAACTTTGTGCAAACTAAAGAAGAGAGTCTCCCACAAGCTTGGGGGAGGCTTTGCCAGCTACTTAATGCTTTGCTTGATCATCCTCTTAAGATAAATGAAATACTTGATATCTTCTATAATGGACTAACCGATGCTTCTAGGGACTTCCTAGATAGTTGTGCTGGTTGTGTTTTCAGGGAACGAACTATTGCTCAAGCTGAAGAATTGTTGAATAAGATATTGAAAAATTATGATGATTGGACTCTTCCTGAACCACCGCCTAAACCCACTCCAAAGAAGAGGGGCATATTATATCTCAGTCCTGAAGATATGCAAGAGGCAAAGAAATCTATGAAGGAAAAAGGTATTAAAGCCGAGGATGTTAAAAATTTACCTCCTGTTGAAGAATACATGGGCTGAATACACCACCACTGCCTAAGGTGGTAGAGGTAAATTCTCTTATGAAATTTAATGAAAATGATAATCCTCACAATATGCATCCTAGTCAATGCCTTTATGAGTTTGAAAACTACATTAGAAAACAAGATCACTTCAATGCAAATGTTATGAAACAATTGAAATATAATTCTGATATGATTGCTGCTTGAGTGACTTGTTATTTAGAATCTCAAATGATGTTAGGGGTGTTGGAAAACTTGTTTCTATGGTTCAAACTCAGTTAGAACAAGTTGCTAAATCTCAAAGAGAATTGCTTGATGAAATGAATCATAATATGGATTACTTTGCTGTTAGAGTTGCAACTAGAGGAGGTAAAATGACTCAGGAACCTCTTTATCCTGAGGGACACCCAAAAAGAATTGAACCAGATTCACAAAGAGCTAATGCTAATGCACCTAGTCCTTCTAGAAAGAAAAAGAAAAAGAAAAATGATAGGACTTTGCATGCTTCTAGTGAACCTGAAATAGAAAAACCTCCTGATAATGAAAATGAAACTTCTATCTCTGATGTTGAAACTCAATCTGGTAATGAACATCCCCCTAGTGATAATGAAAAATATAAAGATGATGTTCATGAGGATGCTCAACCAAATGATAAAGAACCAGATAATGATGTTGAAATAGAACCACCTGTTGATCTTGATAACCCACAACCCAAAAATAAAAGATATGATAAAAGAGACTTCATTGCTAGAAAACACGGTAAAGAAAGAGAACCGTGGGTTCAAAAACCTACGCCTTTTCCACCCAAGTCAACTAAAAAGAATGATGATGAAGAATTCGAACGCTTTGCTGAAATGGTGAGGCCAGTCTTTTTGCGTACTCGCTTGACTGATATCTTGAAAATGCCTCCTTATGCAAAGTATATGAAAGACATCATCACTAACAAGAGAAAAATACCGGAAGCTGAAATCTCCAATATGCTTGCTAATTATACTTTCAAAGATGGAGTACCTAAAAAACTTGGAGATCCGGGTATACCAATTATACCTTGCTCTATCAAAAAGATTTATATGAAAACTGCTTTGTGTGATTTAGGAGCTGGTGTTAGTGTTATTATGCCTTTGTCTTTATATAAAAGACTTGACTTGAATAAACTCACACCTACTGAAATATCTTTGCAAATGGCTGATAAATCAACTGCCATACCTATCGGTATTTGTGAGGATGTGCCCGTTGTTGTTGCTAATGTTACTATTTTGACTGACTTTGTTATACTTCAGATGCCCGAGGACGACAACATGTCGATTATCCTTGGTATACCCTTCTTGAATACTGCAGGGGCTGTTATTGATTGCAATAAAAGCAAGGTCATTTTTCATATTAATGGTAATGAGCATACGGTGCACTTTCCGAAGAAACAATTCCAAGTGAATGGTATTAATGTTATTGAAAAATCTCCGACAATCACTATTGGAAGTTTTCAAATACCTCTACCTACTGTCAAAAGAAATATGAAATGCTTATAGTTGGGGAGATGCATATCCCCATTGAGGTAACTTAGTGATTTACGAAAGTTCTTCGGTTTCATGCTAATCGAAAGTGGTTGTTAATAAGACTTGATCAACCTTATTAATGAATCATTTTTGAGCGGTATGAAGTTGATGAATTTAGTAAGCACTACCTTCTGTCCTACCCTTTTGTTTTCTGTTTTTATTAGTTAAATAAAGTAAAATGTCATGTTTAGTCTGTTTTCTGAATTTCCCGTGCAATAAAAAAATGACCCAAAAATAAAAGTTCTCAGAATGCTCTGAAAATTTATACGATTTTTTTTCTGATTATTTAAGAATTTTTGGTGCAAATATGTAACGCCCGGGTAACTAAGCTACAGTAATCCCACGCTAATGGTGCCACGTTACCTCCGTTACTATTGCTAATCTACCGTTAGATCAAAACCGGTCCAAGATTCAAATTCAAAGTTTGGTAAATAATAAAAGTTTTCAAACACTAAAATAAAAATGTTCGGTTTGCACTAAATATTGCATGTGTAAATATGGTGTAGTAAACACATTTTTATAAAATGCCTAAATAATTTAAATTGAAATAAAACAGAAAAGAAAATAAATAAAAGAAAAAAATACAAAAGAGAAAACCAAAAGACCAAAAAAAAGAAAGAAGAGAAACCCCCCGAGCTTCGGCCCAGCTGACCACAGGCCCAACTGGGCGAAGCCACCAGCCCACACGGCCCACCCCGCACCCCATAACCTCCCCCACTTCCCCCCACTCACCCACCGACACTCCCCCCTCGAAAATATCTCCCCCTCTCCCCCGATTGGATCGGGATCGAGAGGAGGAGGCCGCCGGTCGTCGCCGTCGCCCGAGGACCGCCCCGCCATCGTCGAATGGCCTCACTGGAGCGCTCCCCCGCCGGCCTGCTTCTCCTCTCCGCCGTCGTCCCCGTCATCCACCTCACGCCCCGCCGCCCCATTCCCTACCGACCCCGTGAGCAAGCGCCGATCCTCCTCTCTTCCTCCCCCGCGCCTCGTGCCCCCCTGCTGTCGTCCTACCGCGCGCCCGCCCACGCGGGGCCGCGCCTACTGCCGCTCGCTGCTCCGGCCGGCCCGTGCTAGCCTCACCCCGCCTCGTCTGCGAGCGCGCCCGCTGTGGCCGCAGCCGGCCATCGCCGACCCCGCGCTGCATCGCCATGGCCTTGCGCACCCCGGTCCTACCCTCTCCCTCGCCCCTGGTCGCGCCAGCGACCGCGCTCACCGCACCCCCGACCTCCTCTCCCTCCTACGACGCGTCCGGGCCGCGCCCCGCGACCACCGCCTGCGCCCGCCAGGCTCGTCGCGCCTGCTGCAGGCCGAGCCCCGATGCTGCTTCGCTCGACGCAACCGCCTCTGTAGCCCGCCTCAGGTCACACCTTTGCCGCCCCTGGACTCGCTGCGGTGCGAGCTCCCCAGCACGCCCGCCTGCGCCTCTCGACGCCTCGCCTCACCTTCCCTCCCTATGGGCCGCTCCGGCCAGCCCCGCCACTACCTCCACCACCGCGCCGCCCGCGGCCCTCCGCCGCCCCTCCTGGCCGGCGTCGTGGGCGCCGGCGGCCTCGTCCATGGCCTCGCCCGAGCAGCCTCCGGGTTCGCCTCGCGCCAGGTGCCCCTGCGCCTGTTAGCCCGCACGCCCGCAAGCCCGTGCACCCCGCTTAGGCCCCTGGGGCCTATGACATATGGGCCCCGCCCACAGAACGTAAAAAAACTAGAATTAAAAGAATTAGAAAAAAATATTAATAATAAAAATAAATTTAATTAATTAATTAATTAAGTTAATTAATCCTATTTAATTAATCTAATTAACCTGTTAGTTTAAATAAACAGTAATTAGTTTAACCTAAACCCTAATTAACCTAACAATGTATGACAGGTGGGTCCCACTGGGCCCACACATCAGTTTGACCGGTCAACACCTCTGTTGACTGCTGACGTCATGCTGACGTCAGCAAACACTGTTCTGGATAATGTTGTATTAAATTAAATAAATGCTAAAATTAATTTAAATCTTTTAAAATTCATATAAAATAAACCGTAGCTCGGATGAAAATACTTTGTACATGAAAGTTGCTCAGAACGACGAGACGAATCCAGATACGCAGCCTGTTCGTCCGCCACACATCCCTAACATATCGAACTCGCAACTTTCCCCCTCCGTTTCATCTGTCCAAAAATGCGAAACATCAGGACTACTTTCCCGGATGTTCCCCCCCTTTGCCGGTATCACCTACTGCCGCGTTAGGGCACACCTAACACCGCTCATTGTCATGTCACGCATCGTCATGCTTATGTTTGCATTGTATTTACTGTTTCTTCCCCCTCTTCTCTCCGGTAGACTACGAGACCGACGCTGCTGCTGCCCAGTTCGACTACGGAGTTGACGACCCCTCCTACTTGCCAGAGCAACCAGGCAAGCCCCCCTTGATCACCAGATATCGCCTATTCTTCTCTATACTGCTTGCATTAGAGTAGTGTAGCATGTTACTGCTTTCCGTTAATCCTATCCTGATGCATAGCCTGTCCTTTCTACTACTGTTGTTACCTTTACCTGCAATCCTACATGCTTAGTATAGGATGCTAGTTTTCCATCAGTGGCCCTACATTCCTGTCCGTCTGCTGTGCTATACTATCGGGCCGTGATCACTTGGGCGGTGATCACGGGTATATGCTTATATACTCTATACATGACACCTGTGGTGACTAAAGTCGGGTCGGCTCGTAGGAGTACCCGTAAGTGGATCTTTGTGGCGGAGCGACAGGGTAGGTTGAGACCACCTAGGTGAGAGGTGGGCCTGGCCCTGGACGGCGACCGCGGTTACTTCAAAATAACACGCTTAACGAGTTCTTGGTATTTGATCAGAGTCTGGCCATTTGGTCTATACGCACTAACCAACTACGCGGGAACAGTTATGGGCACTTGATGTCGTGGTATCAGCCGAAGCCTTCGTGACGTCAGCGACTGAGCGGCGCGTGCCGGATTGGACCGGAACGCCACTAGGCTAGGTCTGCTTCCGGCCGCGTACGCAACGTGCAGGTGTGCAATGGGCGATGGGCCCAGACCCCTGCGCACATAGGATTTAGACCGGCGTGCTGACCTCTCTGTTGTGCCTAGGTGGGGCTGCGACGTGTTGATCTTACGAGGCCGGGCATGACCCAGGAAAGTGTGTCCGGCCAAATGGGACCGAGCGTGTTGGGTTATGTGGTGCACCCCTGCAGGGAAGTTTATCTATTCGAATAGCCGTGTCCCTCGGTAAAAGGACGACCCGGAGTTGTACCTTGACCTTATGACAACTAGAACCGGATACTTAATAAAACACACCCTTCCAAGTGCCAGATATAACCCGGTGATCGCTCTCTAACAGGGTGGCGAGCAGGGGATCGCCGGGTAGGATTATGCTATGCGATGCTACTTGGTGAACTTACCATCTACTCTCTTCTACATGCTGCAAGATGGAGGTGGCCAGAAGCGTAGTCTTCGACAGGATTAGCTATCCCCCTCTTATTCTGGCATTCTGCAGTTCAGTCCACCGATATGACCCTTTACACATATACCCATGCATATGTAGTGTAGCTCCTTGCTTGCGAGTACTTTGGATGAGTACTCACGGTTGCTTTTCTCCCTCTTTTCCCCTTTCTATACCTGGTTGTCGCAACCAGATGCTGGAGTCCATGAGCTAGAGACCCCGAGGATGATTCTACGTGGAGTTCGGCTTCGAGGAGTAGTTAGGAGGTCCCAGGCAGGAGGCCTTGCCTTTTCGATCGTTGCTACTTTTGTGCTAGCCTTCTTAAGGCAAACTTGTTTAACTTCTGTCTGTACTCAGATATTGTTGCTTCCGCTGACTCGTTTATGATTGAGCACTTGTATTCGAGCCCTCGAGGCCCCTGGCTTGTATTATGATGCTTGTATGACTTATTTATGTTGTAGAGTTGTGTTGTGATATCTTCCCGTGAGTCCCTGATCTTGATCGTACACATTTGCGTGCATGATTAGTGTACGGTCGAATTGGGGGCGTCACAAAATAATACCAGAGGGAGGTGCACCAGGTGGGCACAACCCAGCTGGGCGTGCCAGGACCCCCAGGCGCGCCCTGGTGGGTTGTGGTCCCCATGTGGGCCCCCTCACTTATCTCTTTAGCCCACATCATCACTTACCTCCAGAAAAAAATCCCCATTGCTCTCTCTCCCGTGTTCTTGAGCTCAAACCCGCGGATTTCGATCTCTTTGCTCGAAGCTCCGTTTCCGAAACTGTTTCGGGGGATCGTTGCTTGGTATGTGACTCCACCGTTTGTCCAATTATTTTTGTTTTAGTGGTTTATACTTTGAATAAATAGCTACTCTTGGTGCTGCCGTAGATGAGCTTGCATGTTGAATTCTTAGTGTTCTAAGTAATTTGAATGCTTGCTATGGCCTCTATGTATCCCTATGAGTAGTTGCTATCAGTTTTGTGAAGTTTTGTTGAGAAACTTTGGTGAACTAAAAATTCAGATTTTTTGCTCATAGGAAAAATTGTACGCGGACATTATGAGCTTGTTTGGAAGGAGTTCTTCGAGGAGAAGATCCTCGGGGGCATCTTCCAGTGACAATTCCGCCCGCCGGTCTTATGTTGAACCAAGTAAAAGTTCCACGCGAAGTGCCACTACCAAAACATGCTTCTGGCCTTGCGATGAGTATATGATGCGAGTGGGCATTAAGGAGGAATTTGAGCAATATGTTCACAATGCCGGTCTCGGTTCCTACCTCTCAGATAAGTGTGAACAACACCATCTTCTCACTGAATCATTTGTCAAAGGATTTACATATTTTCCATGTGAGTCTAGGGCGTCGTTTATGCTTTATGATAATCCCTACACTATATCACTAGAGAACTTTGCTTACCACTGCAAGATCCCGTTTTGGGGTTCGCTCGATGAGCCACCAAAGGCTGAGTATGAGTCTTTCTTGACTAGCCTTTGCTAGGTTGAAAATAGGGGAGTGAGACAAGGAAGAATAAAGAGCATTCACTTTCCCGCAATTCAGTATTTTGCATTATTTAACGGGAAATGCATAGTAGGCAAGCAAGACTGTAGCATACTTTGTGTGCCAGACTTGAGCCTCATTCACACCGCTCTCACTGGTGAAAGGAATTATAACCTTGGAGCGATTGTTGCACGTAGACTTCAGCATAACGCTAACAGTGGCTGGTTCTATGGTGGAATTTACGCCACGCGTTTAGCGCGAGGGCTGGGTGTTTCACCTTTACCCTTTGATCCCATCCTACCCACGCAGTATTTAGACTTCGACACCTTAAAAGAGCATAAGATTCTCAAGGGAAGGGTTGATAACTTTACTTATAATCTGTTGTTTAACCAATCACATGTTGTGGACACATATTTGCCTGCGCCAGCTCTTTTTGACTATAACAGCAAGAGAAGACATTTTGTTCTTGAGAGTGAGGCCCGAGCTCACAACGCAGCGGTGTTGGCGGCATGGCGTGATGAGGCCTCCGCACCGAGAGCCTCCATGAGCTACCACGCCGACTACTACCCTCCAGGCTACTGATTGACTGCCAAGCTAGGCCAAACGCCTAAGCTTGGGGGAGTACGTGTTTCTCACCGACATTATATTCATGTTCACTCATATCATTCTGTTTGTCGGTGTTCACACTTTTTCATTGTATCATCCATGCTTAGATTTATTTTTCTTGCTTTCTTCTTGTGTGTTTGAAAAACTTTAGAAAAAACCAAAAAAATAGTTGTAGTAATTTGTTTTCCATGCATGCTTAGTAGTAGTATTAAAAACAAAACCCCAAAAAGATTTCCTTGTTCTTCTTTTGCTTGTTGGGAGCTTTCCCGTGTAAATAGTTTTTCTCGTTTTTTGCTTTTCCCTTTTATTTGCTTGATCAAGAAAACAAAAACTCCAAAAATATTTCAGTGTGTTTCTCTGAATTTATTTTCTTTTTATTAGAGTCTTACTGAGGAGAAGACCACGATGAAAATGTTGAGTGACTCTCATATGAATAACTGTTGAACTAATAAGAGCACATTTTACCTTGTCTTCTCCTATTAAATAAAATGCTTTGCAGATTCCAGCTTAGTCCATGGCACTCTTGCACTATTATTATTTTCATATCATTCGGTCGTGCAAGTGAAAGGCTATAATGACGACATTCGATGAACTGGCCGTGGCAAAGAGAAACTGGTATGAACTCGACTTGTTCTGTTTGTGTAAATATGTTTAACCTAGTATCCATGCTTCAGCCCATTATGATTAAACATGTTTGCAATAACAAGTAGAGATTATAGTTTCTCATGCCATGCATAAGTAGCTGGGAGCGAATAATGATTTATCTTGGATATCAACATAGCGCTAAAATGATTGTGATGTAGTATGCTAATATGGTATCCTCCTCTGAATGTTCGAGTGGCTTGACTTGGTACATCTTCATGCATGTAGTTGAATCAAAACCAACATAGCCTCTATAATATTTATGTTCATGGTGTTCATATCCTACTCATGCTAGTGTCCAATGTTACTTATGCATAATGCCTAGTTATGATCGTTGTTGCTCTCTAGCTGGCCGCTTCTCAATCTTAATTGCTAGCCTTCGCCTGTACTAAGTGGGAACTCTGCTTGTACATCAAAAACCTTAAACCAAAAGTTATCCCAGATGAGTCCACCATACCTACCTACATATAGTATTACCCTGCCGTCCTAAGTAAATTTGCATGTGCCACCTCTAAAAACTTCTAAAAATTATCCTTTTTGTGTGCCTGGATCGTTTATGGAACGACAGGAGGTGGTCGATATTTTCCATCCTAAGCGGGTTATTCTCAGGTCGAGTGTTTATTCACCCGCCATCGCACGAGAAAATGGGCGGTAATAGGGATTCCCAGTCCCGAACTCAAAAATGCAAATAATTAAACAAAACTCCCAAGGGACTGATGTTGGTATGGACGGCACCCGTTGTTTCGGATAAGTGCTACCTCTTGAGCACTGCATTGGTTTTCCCTTGAAGAGGAAAGGGTGATGCAGCAAAGTAGCGTAAGTATTTCCCTCAGTTTTTGAGAACCAAGGTATCAATCCAGTAGGAGGCTACGCGCGAGTCCCTCGCACCTACACAAACAAATAAATCCTCGCAACCAACGCGATAAGGGGTTGTCAATCCCTACACGGTCACTTACGAGAGTGAGATCTGATAGATATGATAGGATAATATTTTTAATATTTTTTATGATAAAGATGCAAAGTAAAAGAAAGTAAAATAAAAGGCAACGGAAATAGCTTGTTGATGGGAGATTAATATGGTGGAAAATAGACCCCGGGGCCATAGGTTTCACTAGTGGCTTCTCTCAAGAGCATAAGTATTTTACGGTGGGTGAACAAATTACTGTTGAGCAATTGACAGAATTGAGCATAGTTATGAGAATATCTAGGTATGATCATGTATATAGCCATCACGTCCGAGACAAGTAGACCGACTCCTGCCTGCATCTACTACTATTACTCCACACATCGACCGCTATCCAGCATGCATCTAGAGTATTAAGTTCATAAGAACAGAGTAACGCTTTAAGCAAGATGACATGATGTAGAGGGATAAATTCATGCAATATGATAAAAACCCCATCTTGTTATCCTCGATGGCAACAATACAATGCGTGCCTTGTTGCCCCTACTGTCACTGGGAAAGGACACCGCAAGATTGAACCCAAAGCTAAGCACTTCTCCCATTGCAAGAAAGATCAATCTAGTAGGCCAAACCAAACTGATAATTCGAAGAGACTTGCAAAGATAACCAATCATACATAAAAGAATTCAGAAGATTCAAATATTGTTCATAGATAAACTTGATCATAAACCCACAATACATTAGTCTCAACAAACACACCGCAAAAGAAGATTACATCGAATAGATCTCCACAAGAGAGGGGGAGAACATTGTATTGAGATCCAAAAAGAGAGAAGAAGCCATCTAGCTAATAACTATGGACCCGAAGGTCTGAGGTAAACTACTCACACCTCATCGGAGAGGCTATGGTGTTGATGTAGAAGCCCTGCGTGATCGATGCCCCCTCCGGCGGAGCTCCGGAACAGGCCCCAAGATGGGATCTCATGGGTACAGAAGGTTGCGGCGGTGGAATTAGGTTTTTGGCTCCGTATCTGATCGTTTGGGGGTACGTAGGTATATATAGGAGTAAGGAGTACGTCGATGGAGCAACGTGGGGCCCACGAGGGTGGAGGGCGCGCCTGGGGGGGGGGGGGGGGTAGGCGCGCCCCCTACCTCGTGGGTTCTGGTGGGTTTCTTGACGTAGGGTCCAAGTCCTCTGGATCATGTTCGTTCCGAAAATCACGTTCCCAAAGGTTTCATTCCGTTTGGACTCCGTTTGATATTCTTTTTCTGCGAAACTCTGAAATAGGCAAAAAATAGCAATTCTGGGCTGGGCCTCCGGTTAATAGGTTAGTCCCAAAAATAATATAAAAGTGAATAATAAAGCCCAATAATGTCCAAAATAGAAGATAATATAGCATGGAGCAATCAAAAATTATAGATACGTTGGAGACGTATCAAGCATCCCCAAGCTTAATTCCTGCTCGTCCTCGAGTAGGTAAATGATAAAAACAGAATTTTTGATGTGGAATGCTACTTGGCATAATTTCAATGTAATTCTTCTTAATTGTGGTATGAATATTCAGATCCGAAAGATTCAAGATAAAAGTTCAATATCGACATAAAAGTAATAATACTTCAAGCATACTAACTAAGCAATTATGTCCTCTCAAAATAACATGGCCAAAGAAAGTTCATCCCTACAAAATCATATAGTTTAGTCATGCTCCATTTTCGTCACACAAGAATGCTCTCATCATGCACAACCCCGATGACAAGCCAAGCAATTGTTTCATACTTTAGTAATCTCAAACTTTTTCAACCTTCACGCAATACATGAGCGTGAGCCATGGATATAGCACTATGGGTGGAATAGAATATGATGATGGGGGTTATGTGGAGAATACAAAAAAGGGGAAAGTCTCACATCAACGAGGCTAATCAATGAGCTATGGAGATGCCCATCGATTGATGTTAATGCGAGGAGTAGGGATTGCCATGCAACGGATGCACTAGAGCTATAAATATATGAAAGCTCAACAAAAGAAACTAAGTGGGTGTGCATCCAACTTGCTTGCTCACGAAGACCTAGGGCACTTGAGGAGGCCCTTTGTTGGAATATACAAGCCAAGTTCTATAATGAAAAATTCCCACTAGTATATGAAAGTGACAAAACAAGAGACTCTCTATCATGAAGATTATGGTGCTACTTTGAAGCACAAGTGTGGTAAAAGGATAGTAACATTGTCCCTTCTCTCTTTTTCTCTCATTTTTTTGGGCCTTCTCTTTTTTGATGGCCTTTATCTCTTTTTTTATATTCCTCACTTGGGACAATGCTCTAGAAAATGATGATCATCACACTTCTATTTATTTACAACTCAATGATTACAACTCGATAGTAGAACAAAGTATGACTCTATATGAATGCCTCCGGCGGTGTACCGGGATATGCAATGAACCAAGAGTGAAATGTATGAAAGAATTATGAACGGTGGCTTTGCCACAAATACTATGTCAACTACATGATCATGCAAAGCAATATGACAATGATGAACGTCTCATGATAAACGGAACGGTGGAAAGTTGCATGGCAATATATCTCGGAATGGCTATGGAAATGCCATAATAGGTAGGTATGGTGGCTGTTTTGAGGAAGATATAAGGAGGTTTATGTGTGAAAGAGCGTATCATATCACGGGGTTTGGATGCACCGGCGAAGTTTGCACCAACTCTCAATGTGAGAAAGGGCAATGCACGGTACCGAAGAGGCTAGCAATGATGGAAAGGTGAGAGTGCGTATAATCCATGGACTCAACATTAGTCATAAAGAACTCACATACTTATTGCAAAAATCTACAAGTCATCAAAAACCAAGCACTACGCGCATGCTTCTAGGGGGATAGATTGGTAGGAAAAGACCATCGCTCGTCCCCGACCGCCACTCATAAGGAGGACAATCAAAGAACACCTCATGTTTCAAATTTGTTACATAACGTTTACCATACGTGCATGCTACGGGACTTGCAAACTTCAACACAAGTATTTCTCAAATTCACAACTACTCAACTAGCACGACTTTAATATCACTACCTCCATGTCTCAAAACAATCATCAAGCATCAAACTTCTCTTAGTATTCAACACACTCATAAGAAAGTTTTTACTAATCTTGAATACCTAGCATATTAGGGTTATTTAAGCAAATTAACCTGCTATTTAAGACTCCCAAAATAATCTAAGTGAAGCATGAGAGATCAATAGTTTCTATAAAACAAATCCACCACCGTGCTCTAAAAGATATAAGTGAAGTACTAGAGCAAAAACTATATAACTCAAAAGATATAAGTGAAGCACATAGAGTATTCTAATAATTTCCGAATCATGTGTGTGTGTATCAAAAGGTGTGTGCAGCAAGGATGATTGTGGTAAACTAAAAAGCAAATACTCAAATCATACAAGACGGTCCAAGCAAAACACATATCATGTGGCGAATAAAAATATAGCTCCAAGTAAAGTTATCGATGGAAGTAGACGAAACAGGGGATGCCTTCCGGTGCATCCCCAAGCTTTGGATTTTAGGTGTCCTTATATTATCTTGGGTGTGCCATGGGCATCCCAAAGCTTAGGCTCTTGCCACTCCTTGTTCCATAATCCATCAATCTTTCACCCAAAACTTGAAAACTTCACAACACAAAACTCAGCAGAAAATCTCGTGAGCTCCGTTAGCGAAAGAAAACAAAAGACCACTTCAAGGTACTGTAATGAACTCATTCTTTGTTTATATTGGTGTTAAACCTACTGTATTCCAACTTCTCTATGGTTTATAAACTATTTTACTAACCATAGATTCATCAAAATAAGCAAACAACACACGAAAAACAGAATCTGTCAAAAACAGAACAGTCTGTAGTAATCTGTAACTAACGCAAACTTCTGGAACTCCAAAAAATCAGCCAAAATAGGACTACCTAGAAAATTAGTTTATTGATCAGCAGAAATTGGAATCAATATTTTATCACGTTCTGGTTATTTTTAACAATTATTTTCATGAACAGAAAGTTTCTGGAAATTTCTGCAAGATCAAATAACTATCATCCAAGAAGATCCTATAGGTTTAACTTGGCACAAACACTAATTAAAACACAAAAACACATCTAACCAGAGGCTAGAACAAATATTTATTCCTAAACAGAAGAAAAAAGCAATAACAATAAAAAAATTAAAATTGGGTTGCCTCTCAACAAGCGATATCGTTTAACGCCCCTAGCTAGGCATACAAGCAAGGATAGATCTACGTATTGCCATCTTTGGTAGGCAATCCATAAGTGGATCTCATAATAGATTCATAAGGTAATTTAACTTTCTTTCTAGGGAAGTGTTCCATGCCTTTCTTTAATGGAAATTGGAATCTAATATTCCCTTCCTTCATATCAATAATTGCACCAATCGTTCTAAGGAAAGGTCTACCAAGAATAATAGGACATGAAGGATTGCAATCTATATCAAGAACAATAAAATCTACGGGCACATAGTTCCTATTTGAAACAATAAGAACATCATTAATTCTTCCCATAGGTTTCTTAATAGTGGAATCCGCAAGGTGCAAGTTTAAAGAGCAATCATCAAAATCACGGAAACCTAGCAAATCTCACAAAGTTTTTGGAATCGTGGAAACACTAGCACCCAAATCACACAAAGCATAGCATTCATGATCTTTAATCTTAATTTTAATAGTAGGTTCCCACTCATCATAGAGTTTTCTAGGAATAGAAACTTCCAACTCAAGTTTTTCTTCATAAGATTGCATCAAAGCGTCAACGATATGTTTGGTAAAGGCTTTATTTTGCCTATAAGCATGAGGAGAATTTAGCACGGATTGCAACAAGGAAATACAATCTATCAAAGAGCAATTATCATAATTAAATTCCTTGAAATCCAAAATAGTGGGTTCATTAATATCTAATGTTTTGATTTCTTCAATCCCACTTTTGTCAATTTTAGCATCAAGATCTAAAAACTCTGAATTTTTGGAACGCCTTCTAGGTAAAGGTGGATCAAATTCAGTCCCATCATTATCAAGATTCATATTGCAAAACAAAGATTTAATAGGGGACACGTCAATAACTTTTAGATCTTCATCTTTATTTTCATAGAAATTTGAAGAACACGCTTTCATAAAGCAATCTTTCTTAGCACGCATCCTAGCGGTTCTTTCTTTGCACTCATCAATGGAAATTATCATGGCTTTGAGAGACTCATTGATATCATGCTTAGGAGGAATAGATCTAAGTTTTAAAGAATCAACATCAAGAGAAATTCTATCAACGTTCCTAGCCAATTCATCAACTTTAAGCAATTTTGCTTCAAGCAAAGCATTGAAATTCTTTTGCGAATTCATAAATTCTTTAACACTAGTATCAAATTCATAGGGCATATTATTAAAATTTCCATAAGAATTGTTGTAGGAATTACCATAATTATTAGAGGAATTACTAGGATAAGGCCTAGGATTAAAGTTTCCTCTATACGCGTTGTTACCAAAATTATTCCTACCAACAAAATTCACATCCATAGATTCATTATTATTTTCAATCAAAGTGGACAAAGGCATATCATTAGGATCAGAAGAAACACTCTTAGTGGCAAATAATTTCATCAGTTCATCCATCTTTCCACTCAAAACATTAATTTCTTCTATCGCATGCACTTTTTTATTAGTAGATCTTTCAGTGTGCCATTGAGAATAATTAACCATAATATTATCTAGAAGTTTAGTAGCTTGTCCTAAAGTGATTTCCATAAAAGTGCCTCCCGCGGCCGAATCTAAAAGATTTCTAGAAGCAAAATTCAATCCGGCATAAATTTTTTGTATAATCATCCACAAATTCAAACCATGCGTGGGGCAATTACGTATCATTAATTTCATCCTCTCCCAAGCTTGTGCAACATGTTCATGATCAAGTTGCTTAAAATTCATAATATCGTTTCTAAGATAGATGATCTTAGCGGGAGGAAAGTACTTAGAGATAAAGGCATCTTTGCACTTATTCCAAGAATCAATACTATTTTAGGCAAAGACAAAAACCAAGCTTTAGCACGATCTCTAAGCGAAAAAGGAAATAGCTTCAATTTAACAATATCATTATCAAAATCTTTCTTCTTTTGCATATCACACAAATCAACGAAGCTATTTAGATGAGTAGCGGCATCTTCACTAGGAAGGCCGGCGAATTGATCTTTCATGACAAGATTCAACAAAGCAGCATTGATTTCACAAGATTCAGTATCGGTAAGAGGAGCAATCGGAGTGCTAAGGAAATCATTATTGTTGGTATTGGTAAAGTCACATAATTTGGTATTATCTTGAGCCATCGTGACAAACAAGCAATCCAACACACGAGCAAACAAGAAGCAAGCGAAAAAGAGGCGAACGAAAAAGAGAGGGCGAATAAAACGGCAAGGGTGAAGTGGGGGAGAGGAAAACGAGAGGCAAATGGTAAATAATGTAATGCGGGAGGTAAGGGTTTGTGATGGGTACTTGGTATGTTGACTTTTGCGTAGAACTCCCTGGCAACGGCGCCAGAAATGGCTCGTTGTCGGGAGTTCAAATCTTGACTTGACTTTGCGTAAGCCTCCCCGGCAACGGCGCCAAAAATCCTTCTTGCTACCTCTTGAGCACTGCGTTGGTTTTCCCTTGAAGAGGAAAGGGTGATGCAACAAAGTAGCGTAAGTATTTCACTCAGTTTTTGAGAACCAGGTATCAATCCAGTAGGAGGCTACGCGCGAGTCCCTCGCACCTACACAAACAAATAAATCCTCGCAACCAACGCGATAATGGGTTGTCAATCCCTACACGGTCACTTACGAGAGTGAGATATGATAGATAGGATAGGATAATATTTTTGGTATTTTTTATGATAAAGATGCAAAGTAAAATAAAAGGCAACGGAAATAGCTTGTTGATGGGAGATTAATATGATGGAAAATAGACCCGGGGCCATAGGTTTCACTAGTGGCTTCTCTCAAGAGCATAAGTATTTTACGGTTGGTGAACAAATTACTGTTGAGCAATTGACAAAATTGAGCATAGTTATGAGAATATCTAGGTATTATCATGTATAAAGGCATCACGCCCGAGACAAGTAGACCGACTCCTGCCTGCATCTACTACTATTACTCCACACATCGACCGCTATCCAGCATGCATCTAGAGTATTAAGTTCATAAGAACAGAGTAACACTTTAAGCAAGATGACATGATGTAGAGGGATAAATTCATGCAATATGATAAAAACCCCATCTTGTTATCCTCGATGGCAACAATACAATGCGTGCCTTGCTGCCCCTACTGTCACTGGGAAAGGACACCGCAAGATTGAACCCAAAGCTAAGCACTTCTCCCATTGCAAGAAAGATCAATCTAGTAGGCCAAACCAAACTGATAATTCGAAGAGACTTGCAAAGATAACCAATCATACATAAAAGAATTCAGAAGATTCAAATATTGTTCATAGATAAACTTGATCATAAACCCACAAATCATCGGTCTCAACAAACACACCGCAAAAGAATATTACATCGAATAGATCTCCACAAGAGAGGGGAAGAACATTGTATTGAGATCCAAAAAGAGAGAAGAAGCCATCTAGCTAATAACTATGGACCCGAAGGTCTGAGGTAAACTACTCACACTTCATCGGAGAGGCTATGGTGTTGATGTAGAAGCCCTCTGTGATCGATGCCCCCTCCGGTGGAGCTCCAGAATAGGCCCCAAGATGGGATCTCACGGGTACAGAAGGTTGCGGCGGTGGAATTAGGTTTTTGGCTCCGTATCTGATCGTTTGGGGGTACGTAGGTATATATAGGAGGAAGGAGTACGTCGGTGGAGCAACATGGGGCCCACGAGGGTGGAGGGCGCCCCTGGGGGGGTAGGCGTGCCCCCCTACCTCGTGGCTTCCTGGTGGCTTTCTTGACGTAGGGTCCAAGTCCTCTGGATCATGTTCATTCCGAAAATCACGTTCCCGAAGGTTTCATTCCGTTTGGACTCCGTTTGATATTCTTTTTCTGCGAAACTCTAAAAGAGGCAAAAAGACAGCAATTCTGGGCTGGGCCTCCGGTTAATAGGTTAGTCCCAAAAATTATATAAAAGTGAATAGTAAAGCCCAATAATGTCCAAAACAGAAGATAATATAGCATGGAGCAATCAAAAATTATAGATACTTTGGAGACGTATCAATAAGCCGTGGAGTGTGATTGATGGTGGAGGGGAGTAAACCTTTACTTTTATCGCTTGGGAACCGCCACTAGCGTGCTTAGCGTGGAAGATGTTGATAACTGATGGTCGTGAAGTGAATAAGAAGGGTGCATGTCTCAAAATATTATTTATCTTTTTTAAAAAATTGAGCTCTGGCACCTCTGCAAATCACTGCTTCCCTCTGCGAAGGGCCTTTCTATTTACTTTTATGTTGTGTCACCACCTTCTAAAAACAAGCGCCAGAAACTGAGTAGAGCACAACGTTCATGATTTATGCATTGTGTATAGCTAATGTTGGGTGCATCATGAGTTCATGACTGGATCTTTTCTACCATGAATTACAATGTTTAGTCGCTGCTTGAACTTTGGAGGTGCTCTGCATTTATGTTTCACGGTCTCAGAAAGGGCTAGCGAGATACCACTATTGTCATGTTATATCATGATTGTTTTGACAAGGTGTTACTGTTTGAGATATCTTATTATTGCTCGCTAGCTGATTATCTCATTGATATGAGTTAATATAATCTTTAAGAGTTATTATTGACATGGTTAGTTATAATGCTGGCTGAAAACCTGGGTGCTATTTATGCTTATTTATGCAAACAAGAAAAGAGTTCGTAAAAGTTTTTCTTTCTCACTTTCAATTTATCAACTGAATTGCTTGAGGACAAGCAAAGGTTTAAGCTTGGGGGAGTTGATACATCTCCAACGTATCTACTTTTTCTCATGCTTTTCCTCTTGTTTTGGACTCTAATTTGCATGATTTGAATGAAACTATCCCCGGACTGACGCTGTTTTCAGCAGAACTACCATGGTGTTGTTTTTGTGCAGAAATAAAAGTTCTCGGAATAAAGTGAAACTTTGCAAGGAGTTTTTATGGAATAAATGAAGATTTTTGGAGCCAACAACCACCAGAGAGGGGCCCCTGAGTGGGCACAACACACCAGGGCGTGCCCCCCTCTCCTGGCGCGCCCAGGTGGGTTGTACCCACCTGGTGACCCCGCTGACGACCCCCCTGATACTATAAATTACAATTATTCCAGAAAAAACCCAGGGAGAAAGAGTTATCGCATTTCACGAGATGGGGCCGCCGCCAGGCCCTGTTCTTCCTCGGGAGGGCAGATCTGGAGTCCGTTGGGGCTCCGGAGAGTGGGATCTTCGTTCTTCGTCATCACCAACCAATCTCCATCGCCAATTCCATGATGCTCCCCACCGGGAGTGAGTAATTCCTTCGTAGGCTCGCTGGTCGGTGAGGAGTTGGATGAGATTCATCATGTAATCGAGTTAGTTTTGTTAGGGCCTGATCCCTAGTATCCACTATGTTCTTAGATTGATGTTGCTATGACTTTGCTATGCTTAATGCTTGTCACTTTGGGCCCGGGTGCCATGAATTCGGATCTGAACCGTTTATGAATTCATCATTATATCCATGTGTTAGATCCGATCTTGCAAGTTATAGTCATCTACTACGTGTTATGATCCGACAACCCCGGAGTGACAACAACCGGGCCCACTCTCGGTGATGACCGTAGTTTGAGGAGTTCATGTATTCACTATGTGTCAATGCTTTGTTTCGATTCTCTATTAAAAGGAGGCCTTAATATCCCTTAGTTTCCAATATAGACCCTGCTGCCACGAGAGGGTAGGACAAAAGATGTCATGCAAGTTCTTTTAATAAAGCACGTATGACTATTTACGGAATACATGCCTACATTATATCGATGAACTGGAGCTAGTGCCGTATCGCCCTAGGTTATAACTGTCACATGATGAATATCATCCAACAAGTCACCGATCCAATGCCTACGAATTTATTTATATTGATCTTGCTAAGTTACTACTGCTATTGTCACTGTTACACTTGCTACGAATTACTGCTATCACTGTTACTGTTACCGTTGCTGCTGCTACTACTATCAAAACTATCAAACTACTATGCTACTGATTAGTTTGCTGCAGATAATTAATCTCCAGGTGTGGTTGAATTGACAACTTAGCTGCTAATACCTTCAAATATTCTTTGGCTCCCCTTGTGTCGAATCTATAAATTTGGGTTGAATACTTTACCCTCGAAAACTGTTGCGATCCCCTATACTTGTGGGTTATCAGCCTGTATTTACAAGAAAGTGGGAGCTCTGTAGCATTTCTAATATTATATGTGGATGACATATTGTTGATCGGAAATGATATAGAATTTCTTGATAGCATAAAGGGATACTTGAATAAAAGTTTTCCTATGAAAGACCTCGATGAAGCTGCTTACATATTGGGCATCAAGATCTATAGTGATAGATCAAGGCGCTTAATTGGACTTTCACAAAGCACATACCTTGATAAGATTTTGAAGAAGTTCAAAATGGATCTGTCAAAGAAAGGGTTCTTGCCAGTGTTACAAGGTGTGAAGTTGAGTGAGACTCAATGCCCGACCACTGCAGAAGATAGAGAGAAAATGAAAGTCATTCCCTATGCTTCAGCCATAGGTTCTATCATGTATGCAATGCTGTGTACCAGACCTGATGTGTGCCTTGCTATGAGTATAGTAGGGAGGTACCAAAGTAATCCAGGAGTGGATCACTGGACAGCGGTCAAGAACATCCTGAAATACCTGAAAAGGACTAAGGATATGTTTCTCGTTTATGGAGGTGACAAAGAGCTCGTCGTAAATGGTTACGTCGATGCAAGCTTTGACACTGATCCGGATGACTCAAAGTCACAAACCGGATACGTGTTTATATTGAACGGTGGAGCTATTAGTTGGTGCAGTTCTAAGCAAAGCGTCGTGGCAGGATCTACGTGTGAAGCGGAGTACATAGCTGCTTTGGAAGCAGCAAATGAATGAGTCTGGATGAAGGAGTTCATATCCGATCTAGGTGTCATACCTAGTGCATCGGGTCCAATGAAAATCTTTTGTGACAATACTGGAACAATAGCCTTGGCGAAGGAATCCAGATTTCACAAGAGAACCAAGCACATCAAGAGACGCTTCAATTCCATCCGTCATCAAGTGTCGGAAGGGGACATAGAAATTTGCAAGATACATACGGATCTGAATATTGCAGACCCGTTGACTAAGCCTCTCTCGCGAGCAAAACATGATCATCACCAAGACTCCATGGGTGTTAGAATCATTACTATGTAATCTAGATTATTAACTCTATTGCAACTGGGAGACTGAAGGAAATATGCCCTAGAGGTAATAATTAAGTTGTTATTTATATTTCCTTATACCATGATAAATGTTTATTATTCATGCTAGAATTGTATTAACCGGAAACTTAGTACATGTGTGAATACATAGACAAACAGAGTGTCCCTAGTATGCCTCTACTTGACTAGCTCGTTAATCAAAGATGGTTAAGTTTCCTATCCATAGACATGTGTTGTCATTTGATGAACGGGATCACATCATTGGGGAATGATGTGATGGACAAGACCCATCCGTTAGCTTAGCACTATGATCATTTAGTTTATTGCTATTGCTTTCTTCATGACTTATACATGTTCCTATGACTATGAGATTATGCAACTCCCGAATACCGGAGGAACACTTAGTGTGCTATCAAACATCACAACATAACTGGGTGATTATAAAGATGCTCTACAGGTGTCTCCGATGGTGTTTGTTGAGTTGGCATAGATCGAGATTAGGATTTGTCACTCCGTGTTTCGGAGAGGTATCTCTGGGCCCTCTCGGTAATGCACATCACTATAAGTCTTGCAAGCAATGTAACTAATGAGTTAGTTGCGGGATGATGCATTACAGAACGAGTAAAGAGACTTGCCGGTAACAAGATTGAACTAGGTATGATGATACCCACGATCGAATCTCGGGCAAGTAACATACCGATGACAAAGGGAACAACGTATGTTGTTATGCGGTTTGACCGATAAAGATCTTCGTAGAATATGTAGGACCCAATATGAGCATCCAGGTTCCGCTATTGGTTATTGACCAGAGATGTGTCTCAGTCATGTCTACATAGTTCTCGAACCCGTAGGGTCCGCACGCTTAACGTTCGATGACGATTTTTATTATGAGATATGTGATTTGATGTACCAAAGTTTTTTCGGAGTGCCGGATGAGATCACGGACATGACAGGAGTCTCGAAATGGTCGAGACATAAAGATTCATATATTGGAAGGCTACATTCGGACATCGAAATGGTTCGGGTCGTTTCGGATAAGTTTCGGAGTACCGGGGGTTACCGGAACCCCCTCCGGGAAGTTATTGGGTCTCATGGGCCTTAGTGGAGAAGAGAGGGCCGGCCAGGAGGTGGCGCGCGCTCCCCTTGCCCCAATCCGAATTGGACAAGGGGAGGGGGTGGCACCCCCTCCTTCCTTCTCTCCTCCTCCTCCTTCCCCCTTTCTTCCACTTTGAATAGGAAAGGGGGGGCGAATCCTACTAGGTTTGGAGTCCTAGTAGGACTCCCCCCATGGCGCGCCTCCCCCTTGGGCGGCCTCCTCCCCCCTCCTTTATATACGTGGGGAGGGGGGCACCCTAGGACACACAAGTTGATCTTTTAGTCGTGTGCGGTTCCCCCCTCCATAGTTACACACCTCGGTCATATCGTCGTAGTGCTTAGGCGAAGCCCTGCGCCGGTAACTTCATCATCACCATCGCCACGCCATCATGCTGATGAAACTCTTTTTCAGCCTCAACTGGATCAAGAGTACGAGGGACGTCATCGAGCTGAACGTGTGCTGAACACGGAGGTGCCGTACATTCGGTGCTAGGATCGGTCGGATCGTGAAGACGTACGACTACATCAACCGTGTTGATATAATGCTTCCGCTTTCGGTCTACGAGGGTACGTGGACACACTCTCCCCGCTCGTTCCTATGCTTCTCCTAGATAGATCTTGCGTGATTGTAGGATTTTTTTTGAAATTACTGCGTTCCCCAACACTTATTACCAAAAGAAATCACATATATGAGAATTTGGTGCGCGCACGCACACGCACACACACACAAAAGCGTTCCAGCAGCTCCGAAGGTGCTATCAAACATCACAACGTAACTGGGTGATTATAAAGATGCTCTACAGGTGTCTCCGAAGGTGTTTGTTGGGTTGGCATAGATCAAGATTAGGATTTGTCACTCCGTGTATCGGAGAGGTATATCTCGGCCCTCTCGGTAATGCACATCACTATAAGCCTTGCAAGCAATGTGACTAATGACTTAGTTGTGGTATGATGCATTATTGAACAAGTAAAGATACTTGCCAGTAACGAGATTGAACTAGGTATGAGAATACCGACGATCGAATCTCGGGGAAGTAAAATACCGATGACAAAGGGAACAACGTATGTTGTTATGCGGTTTGACCGATAAAGATCTTCGTAGAATATGTAGGAGCCAATATGAGCATCCAGGTTCCGCTGTTGGTTATGGACCGGAGATGTGTCTCGGTCATGTCTACATAGTTCTCGAACCCGTAGGGTCCGCACGCTTAACGTCCGATGACGATTTGTATTATGAGTTATGTGATCTGATGACCGAAGATTGTTCGGAGTACCAGATGAGATCACGGACATGATGAGGAGTCTCGAAATGGTCGAGACATAAAGAATGATATATTGGATGATGTTATTCGGACACCGCATGAGTTCCGAGAGGTACCAAGTAACTATCGGAGTGTCGGAGGGTTATCGGAACCCCCCGGGGGAACTAATGGGCCTTCATGGGCCTTAGTGGAGAGAGAGGAGGGCCGAAAGGGGCTGGCTGCGCCCCCTGGCAGTCCTAATTGGACTAGGGGAAGGGGGCGGCGCCCCCCTTTCCTACACCCTCTCCCACTCCTTCCTTTCCCCTCTCTTCCTTGTAGAGGAATCCTACTAGGAGTAGGAAGTCCTAGTAGGACTCCCTCTCTTGGCACGCCCTACAGGGGCCGGCCGGCCTCCCCCTTTCCTCCTTTATATATGGAGGCAGGGGGGCACCCTAGAACACACAAGATCAATTGTCTTAGCCGTGTGCGGTGCCCCCCTCCACAGTTTAACACCTTGGTCATATTGTCGTAGTGCTTAGGCGAAGCCTGTTGGGAATCGTAGCATAATTTTAAAATTTTCCTACGCTCACCAAGATGCATCTATGGAGTCTACTAGCAACGAGGGGAAGGGAGTGCATCTACATACCCTTGTAGATCGCGAGCGGAAGCGTCATCCGGAAGATTAACTCCCAGCTGAGACAAGCGGTTGTGCAACCCAGACACTCTGAGTATGTGCTCACTAACAGAACTGTTCTCCTCCATTTTACAGTTGAAGAACTTGTTGGAGACATCATATCTCTCGACCCGGGCATGAGCTTCAAAAACCAGTTTCAGCTCCTCGAACATCTCATATGCTCCATGTTTCTCAAAACGCTTTTGGAGACCCGGTTCTAAGCTGTAAAGCATGCCGCACTGAACGAGGGAGTAATCATCAGCACGCTGCTGCCAAGCGTTCATAACGTCTTGGTTCTCAGGGATTGGTGCTTCACCTAGCGGTGCTTCTAAGACATAATCTTTCTTAGCTGCTATGAGGATGATCCTCAGGTTCCGGACCCAGTCCGTATAGTTGCTGCCATCATCTTTCAGCTTGGTTTTCTCTAGGAACGCGTTGAAATTGAGGACAACGTGGGCCATTTGATCTACAATACATAGTGTAAAGATTTTAGACTAAGTTCATGATAATTAAGTTCATATAATCAAATTATTTAATGAACTCCCACTCAGATAGACATCCCTCTAGTCATCTAAGTGAAACATGATCCGAATTCAACTAGGCCGTGTCCGATCATCACGTGAGACGGACTAGTCAAGATCGGTGAACATCTCCATGTTGATCGTATCTTCTATACGACTCATGCTCGACCTTTCGGTCCTCCGTGTTCCGAGGCCATGTCTGTACATGCTAGGCTCGTCAAGTCAACCTAAGTGTATTGCGTGTGTTCCGAGGCCATGTCTGTACATGCTAGGCTCGTCAACACCCGTTGTATTCGAACGTTAGAATCTATCACACCCGATCATCACGTGGTGCTTCGAAACAACGAACCTTCGCAACGGTGCACAGTTAGGGTGAACACTTTCTTGAAATTATTATAAGGGATCATCTTACTTACTACCGTCGTTCTAAGCAAATAAGATGCAAAAACATGATAAACATCACATGCAATCAAATAGTGACATGATATGGCCAATATCATCATGCTCCTTTGATCTCCATCTTCGGGGCACCATGATCATCTTCGTCACCGGCATGACACCATGATCTCCATCATCATGATCTCCATCATTGTGTCTTCATGAAGTCGTCACGCCAACGATTACTTCTACTTCTATGGGTAACGCGTTTAGCAACAAAGTAAAGTAATTTACATGGCGTTATTCAATGACACGCAGGTCATGCAAAATAATAAAGACAACTCCTATGGCTCCTGCCGGTTGTCATACTCATCGACATGCAAGTCGTGATTCCTATTACAAGAATATGATCAATCTCATACATCACATATATCATTCATCACATCTTCTGGCCATATCACATCACATAGCACTTGCTGCAAAAACAAGTTAGACGTCCTCTAATTGTTGTTGCAAGTTTTTACGTGGTTTGTAGGTTTCTAGCAAGAACGTTTTCTTACCTACGTATGACCACAACGTGATTTGCCAATTTCTATTTACCCTTCATAAGGACCCTTTTCATCGAATCCGTTCCGACTAAAGTAGGAGAGACAGACACCCGCTAGCCACCTTATGCAACTAGTGCATGTCAGTCGGTGGAACCTGTCTCACGTAAGCGTACGTGTAAGGTCGGTCCAGGCCGCTTCATCCTACAATGCCGCCGAAACAAGAAACGACTAGTAGCGGCAAGAAGAATTGGCAAACTCAACGCCCACAACTGCTTTGTGTTCTACTCGTGCATAGTAACTACGCATAGGCCTGGCTCATGATGCCACTGTTGGGAATCGTAGCATAATTTTAAAATTTTCCCACGCTCACCAAGATGCATCTATGGAGTCTACTAGCAACGAGGGGAAGGGAGTGCATCTACATACCCTTGTAGATCGCGAGCGGAAGCGTTCCAATGAACGTGGATGACGGAGTCGTACTCGCCGTGATCCAAATCACCGATGACCGAGTGCCGAACGGACGGCACCTCCGCGTTCAACACACGTACGGTGCAGCGACGTCTCCTCCTTCTTGATCAAGCAAGGGGGAAGGAGAGGTTGATGGAGATCCAGCAGCACGACGGCGTGGTGGTGGATGTAGCGGGTCTCGGCAGGGCTTCGCTAAGCTTCTGCGAGAGAGAGAGAGGTGTTGCAGGGGAGGAGGGAGGCGCCCAAGGCTGTAGTTGCTGCCCTCCCTCCCCCCCTTTATATAGGCCCCCTGGGGGGGGGGCGCCGGCCCCAAGAGATGGGATCTCAAGGGGGGGGCGGCCACAAGGGGGGGAAGGGGTTGCCTTGCCCCCCAAGGCAAGGGGGAACTCCCCCCCCTAGGGTTCCCAACCCTAGGCGCATGGGGGGAGGCCCAAGGGGGGCGCCCCAGCCCACTAAGGGCTGGTTCCCTTCCACTTTCAGCCCACGGGGCCCTCCGGGATAGGTGGCCCCACCCGTTGGACCCCCGGGACCCTTCCGGTGGTCCCGGTACAATACCGGTAACCCCCGAAACTTTCCCGGTGGCCGAAACTGGACTTCCTATATATAATTCTTCACCTCCGGACCATTCCGGAACCTCTCGTGACGTCCGGGATCTCATCCGGGACTCCGAACAACTTTCGGGTTTCCGCATACATATATCTCTATAACCCTAGCGTCACCGGACCTTAAGTGTGTAGACCCTACGGGTTCGGGAGACATGCAGACATGACCGAGACGCCTCTCCGGTCAATAACCAACAGCGGGATCTGGATACCCATGTTGGCTCCCACATGTTCCACGATGATCTCATCGGATGAACCACGGCGTCGAGGATTCAGTCAATCCCGTATGCAATTCCCTTTGTCAATCGGTATGTTACTTGCCCGAGATTCGATCGTCGGTATCCCAATACCTTTTTCAATCTCGTTACCGGCAAGTCTCTTTACTCGTACCGCAATGCATGATCCCGTGACTAACGCCTTAGTCACATTGAGCTCATTATGATGATGCATTACCGAGTGGGCCCAGAGATACCTCTCCGTCACACGGAGTGACAAATCCCAGTCTCGATCCGTGCCAACCCAACAGACACTTTCGGAGATACCCGTAGTGCACCTTTATAGTCACCCAGTTACGTTGTGACGTTTGGCACACCCAAAGCACTCCTACGGTATCCGGGAGTTGCACGATCTCATGGTCTAAGGAAAAGATACTTGACATTGGAAAAGCTCTAGCAAACGAAACTACACGATCTTTTATGCTAAGCTTAGGATTGGGTCTTGTCCATCACATCATTCTCCTAATGATGTGATCCCGTTATCAATGACATCTAATGTCCATAGTCAGGAAACCATGACTATCTGTTGATCAACGAGCTAGTCAACTAGAGGCTTACTAGGGACAGGTTGTGGTCTATGTATTCACACATGTATTATGATTTCCGGACAATACAATTATAGCATGAATAATAGACAATTACCATGAACAAAGAAATATAATAATAACCATTTATTATTGCCTCTAGGGCATATTTCCAACAAAGCCTTGCGCCGGTAACTTCGTCATCACCGTCGCCACGTCGTCGTGCCGACGAAACTCTCTCTCGTCCTCAACTGGATCAAGAGCTCGAGGGACGTCATCGTGCTGAACGTGTGCAGAACACGAAGGTGTCATACGTTCGGTACTTGGATCGGTTGGATCATGAAGACGTTCGACTACATCAACCGCGTTACTAAACGCTTCCGCTTTCGGTCTACGAGGGTACGTGGACACACTCTCCCCGCTCGTTGCTATGCTTCTCCTAGATAGATCTTACGTGATCGTAGGTAAAATTTTGAATTACTACGTTCCCCTACAGTAGCATCCGAGCCAGGTCTATGCGTAGATGTTATATGCACGAGTAGAACACAATGAATTGTGGGCGATAATAGTCATACTTCTTACCACCAACATCTTACTTTGATTCGGCGGTATTGTTGGATGAAGCGGCCCGGACCGACATTACATGACCGCGTTCATGAGACTGGTTCTACCAACGTGCTTCACACACAGGTGGCTAGCGGGTTTTAGTTTCTCCAACTTTAGTTGAATCGAGTTTGACTACGGCCGGTCCTTGTTGAAGGTTAAAACAGCACAACTGACGAAAAATCATTGTGGTTTTGATGCGTAGGTAAACGGTTCTTGCTAAAAAGCCCGTAGCAGCCACGTAAAACTTGCAACAACAAAGTAGAGGACGTCTAACTTGTTTTTGCAGGGCATGTTGTGATGTGATATGTCAAGACGTGATGAGATATAAATTGTTGTATGAGATGATCATGTTTTGTAAACGTTATCGGCAACTCGCGGGAGCCTTATGGTTGTCGCTTTATTTTATGAAATGCAATCGCCATGTAATTGCTTTACTTTATCACTAAGCGGTAGCGATAGTCGTAGAAGCAATAGTTGGCGAGACGACAACGATGCTACGATGGAGATCAAGGTGTCGAGCCGGTGACGATGGAGATCATGACCGTGCTTTGGAGATGGAGATCAAATGCACAAGATGATGATGGCCATATCATGTCACATATTTTGATTGCATGTGATGTTTATCTTTTATGCATGTTATTTTGCTTAGTACGGCGGTAGCATTATAAGATGATCCCTCACTGAATTTCAAGGTATAAGTGTTCTCCCTGAGTATGCACCATTTCCACAGTTCTCGTGCCGGGACACCACGTGATGATCGGGTGTGATAAGCTCTACGTTCACATACAATGGGTGCAAGCCATTTTTGCACGCGCAGAATACTCGGGTTAAACTTGACGAGCCTAGCATATGCAGATATGGCCTCGAAACACTGATACCGAAAGGTCGAACGTGAATCATATAGTAGATATGATCAACATAGAGATGTTCACCATTGAAAACTACTCCATCTCATGTGATGATCGGACATGGTTTAGTTGATATGGATCACGTGATCATTTAGATGACTAGAGGGATGTCTATCTAGGTGGGAGTTCTTAAGTAATATGATTAATTGAACTTAAATTTATCATGAACTTAGTACCTGATAGTTTTTGCATGTCTATGTTGTTCTAGATCAATGGCCCGTGCTACCGTTCCCTTGAATTTTAATGCGTTCCTAGAGAAAGCTAAGTTGAAAGATGATGCTAGCAATTACACGGACTGGGTCCGTAACTTGAGATCATCATTGCTGCACAGAAGAATTACGTCCTGGAAGCACCGCTAGGTGTACCACCTGCGCCAGCAACTGCAAACATTATGAATGCCTGGCAGTCACAAGTTGATGACTACTCAATAGTTCAGTGTGCCATGCTTTACGTCTTAGAATCGGGACTTCAAAGACGTTTTGAACATCATGGAGCATATGTGATGTTCCAGGAGTTGAAGTTAATATTCAAGCAAATGCCCGAGTTGAGAGATATGAAGTCTCCAACAAGTCCTATAGCTGCAAAATGGAGGAGAATAGTTCTGTCAGTGAACACATACTCAGAATGTCTGGGTAGCATAACCACTTGACTCAGTTGGGAGTTAATCTTCTTGATGATAGTGTCATTCACAGAGTTCTTCAATCACTGCCACCAAGCTATAAAGGCTTCGTGATGAACTATAATATGCAAGGGGTGGAAAAGACAATTCCCGAGCTCTTCGCAATGCTAAAGGCCGCGGAGGTAGAAATCAAGAAGGAGCATCAAGTGTTGATTGTTAACAAGACCAATAGTTTCAAGAAAAAGGGTAAAGGGAAGAAGGGGAACTTCAAGAAGAATAGCAAGCAAGTTGCTACTCCCGGGAAGAAGCCCAAGTCTGGACCTAAGCTTGAAACTGAGTGCTTCTACTGCAAAGGGACTGGTCACTGGAAGCGGAACAACCCCAAGTATTTGGCGGATAAGAAGGATGGCGAAGTGAAAGGTATATTTGATATACATGTTATTGATGTGTACCCTACTAATACTCGTAGTAGCACTTGTGTATTTGATACTGGTTCTGTTGCTCATATTTGCAACTCGAAACAGGGGCTACGGATTAAACGAAGATTGGCTAAGGGCGAGGTGACGATGAGCGTGGGAAATGGTTCCAAAGTCGATGTGATCGCCGTTGGCACGCTACCTCTACATCTACCGTCGGGATTAGTTTTAGACCTAAATAATTTTTAATTGGTGCCAGCGTTGAGCATGAACATTATATCTGGATCTTGTTTGATGGAGACGGTTTCTCATTTAAATCAGAGAATAATGGTTGTTTTATTTATATGAGTAATATCTTTTATGGTCATGCGCCCTTGATGAGTGGTCTATTTTTGTTGAATCTTGATTGTAGTGATACACATATTCATAATATTGAAGCCCAAAGATGCAAAGTTAATAATGATAGTGCAACTTATTTGTGGCACTGTCGTTTAGGTCATATTGGTGTAATGCGCATGAAGAAACTCCATGCTTATGGGCTTTTGGAATCACTTGATACTTGCGAACCATGCCTCATGGGCAAGATGACTAAAACTCCGTTCTTCGGAACAATGGAGCGAGCAACTGACTTATTGGAAATAATACATACTGATGTATGCGGTCCAATGAGTGTTGAGGCTCGCGGCGGGTATCGTTATTTTCTGACCTTCACAGATGATTTGAGAAGATATGGGTATATCTACTTGATGAAACATAAGTCTGAAACATTTGAAAAGTTCAATGAATTTCAGAGTGAAGTGGAAAATCATCGTAACAAGAAAATAAAGTTTCTACGATCTGATCATGGAGGAGAATATTTGAGTTATGAGTTTGGTCTTCATTTGAAACAATGTGGAATAGTTTCGCAACTCACGCCACCTGGAACACCACAGTGTAATGGTGTGTCCGAACGTCGTAACCGTACTTTATTAGATATGGTGTGATCTATGATGTCTCTTACTGATTTACCGCTATCGTTTTGGGGTTATGCTTTAGAGACGGCTGCATTCACGTTAAATAGGGCACCATCTAAATCCGTTGAGACGACACCATATGAACTGTGGTTTGGCAAGAAACCTAAGCCATCGTTTCTTAAAGTTTGGGGCTCATGCTTATGTGAAAAAGCTTCAACCTGATAAGCTCGAACCCAAATTGGAGAAATGTGTCTTCATAGGATACCCAAAGGAGACTATTGGGTACACCTTCTATCACAGATCCGAAGGCAAGATATTCGTTGCTAAGAATGGATCCTTTCTAGAGAAGGAGTTTCTCCCAAAAGAAGTGAGTGGGAGGAAATTTGAACTTGATGAGGTAATTGTACCTTCTCCCGAATTGGAAAGTAGTTCATCACAGAAATCAGTTCCAGTGATTCCTACACCAATTAGTGAGGAAGTTAATGATGATGATCATGAAACTTCAGATCGAGTTACTACTGAACCTCGTAGGTCAACCAGAGTACGATCCGCACCAGAGTGGTACGGTAATCTTGTTCTGGATGTCATGTTACTAGACCATGACGAACCTACAAACTATGAGGAAGCGATGATGAGCCCAGATTCCGCAAAATGGCTTGAGACCATGAAATCTGAGATGGGATCCATGTATGAGAACAAAGCGTGGACTTTGGTTGACTTGCCCGATGATCGGCAAGCCATAGAGAATAAACGGATCTTCAAGAAGAAGACTGACGCTGACAGTAATGTTACTGTCTACAAAGCTCGACTTGTTGCGAAAGGTTTTCGACAAGTTCAAGGAGTTGACTACGATGAGACCTTCTCACCCGTAGCGATGCTTAAGTCTGTCCGAATCATGTTAGCAATTGCCGCCTTTTATGATTATGAAATATGGCAAATGGATGTCAAAATTGCATTCCTTAATGGATATCTTAAAGAAGGGTTGTATATGATGCAACCAGAAGGTTTTGTCGATCCTAAAGGTGCTAACAAAGTGTGCAAGCTCCAGCGATCCATTTATGGACTGGTGCAAGCCTCTCAGAGTTGGAATATACGCTTTGATAGTGTGATCAAAGCATATGGTTTTAAACAGACTTTTGGAGAAGCCTGTATTTACAAGAAAGTGAGTGGGACCTCTGTAGCATTTCTAATATTATATGTGGATGACATATTGTTGATTGGAAATGATACATAATTTCTGGATAGCATAAAAGGATACTTGAATAATAATTTTTCAATGAAAGACTTCGGTGAAGCTGCTTATATATTGGGCATCAAGTGTTGGAAATATGCCCTAGAGGCAATAATAAATGGTTATTATTATATTTCCTTGTTCATGATAATTGTCTATTATTCATGCTATAATTGTGTTATCCGGAAATCGTAATAGATGTGTGAATACATAGACCACAACGTGTCCCTAGTAAGCCTCTAGTTGACTAGCTCGTTGATCAACAGATAGTCATGGTTTCCTGACTATGGACATTGGATGTCGTTGATAACGGGATCACATCATTAGGAGAATGATGTGATGGACAAGACCCAATCCTAAGCATAGCACAAAAGATCGTGTAGTTCGTTTGCTAGAGCTTTTCCAATGTCAAGTATCTTTTCCTTAGACCATGAGATCGTGTAACTCCCGGATGCCGTAGGAGTGCTTTGGGTGTACCAAACGTCACAACGTAACTGGGTGACTATAAAGGTACACTACGGGTATCTCTGAAAGTGTCTGTTGGGTTGACACGGATCGAGACTGGGATTTGTCACTCCGTATGACGGAGAGGTATCTCTAGGCCCACTCGGTAATGCTTCATCATAATAAGCTCAATGTGACTAATTTGTTAGCCATGGGATCATGCATTATGGTACGAGTAAAGTGACTTGCCGGTAACGAGATTGAACGAGGTATTGGGATACCGACGATCGAATCTTGGGCAAGTAACGTACCGATTGACAAAGGGAATTGAATACGGGATTGATTGAATCCTCGACATCGTGGTTCATCCAATGAGATCATCGTGGAACATGTGGGAGCCAACATGGGTATCCAGATCCCGCTGTTGGTTATTGACCGGAGAGGCGTCTCGGTCATGTCTGCATGTCTCCTGAACCCGTAGGGTCTACACACTTAAGGTTCGGTGACGCTAGGGTTGTAGAGATATTAGTATGCGGAAACCCGAAAGTTGTTCGGAGTGCCGGATGAGATCCCGGACGTCACGAGGAGTTCCGGAATGGTCCGGAGGTGAAGAATTATATATAGGAAGTCCAGTTTCGGCCACCGGGAAAGTTTCGGGGGTTATCGGTATTGTACCGGGACCACCGGAAGGGTCCCGGGGGTCCACCGGGTGGGGCCACCTATCCCGGAGGGCCCCATGGGATGAAGTGGGAAGGGAACTAGCCCTTAGTGGGCTGGGGCGCCCCCCTTGGGCCTCCCCCTGCGCCTAGGGTTGGAAACCCTAGGGGTGGGGGGCGCCCCACTTGCCTTTGGGGGCAAGCCACCCCCTTGGCCGCCGCCCCCCCTCAGATGGGATCTCCAGGGTGGCCAGCGCCCCCCAGGACCCCTATAAATAGTGGGGGGAGGGAGGGCAGCAACACCACAGCCCCTGGCGCCTCCCTCTCCCCCTGCAACACCTCTCTCTCCCGCTTGTGCTTGGCGAAGCCCTGCCGGGATCCTCGCTACTTCCACCACCACGCCGTCGTGCTGCTGGATCTCCATCAACCTCTCCTTCCCCCTTGCTGGATCAACAAGGAGGAGACGTCGCTGCTCCGTACGTGTGTTGAACGCGGAGGTGCCGTCCGTTCGGCACTCGGTCATTGGTGATTTGGATCACGGCGAGTACGACTACATCAACCCTGTTCACTTGAACGCTTCCGCTCGCGATCTACAAGGGTATGTAGATGCACTCCTTTCCCCTCGTTGCTAGTATACTCCATAGATGGATCTTGGTGATGCATAGAAAATTTTAAAATTCTGCTACGATCCCCAACATCAAGATCTATAGAGATAGATCAAGACGCTTAATTGGACTTTCACAAAGCACATACCTTGATAAAATTTTGAAGAAGTTCAAAATGGATCAGTCAAAGAAAGGGTTCTTGCCTGTGTTACAAGGTGTGAAGTTGAGTGAGACTCAATGCCCGACCACTGCAGAAGATAGAGAGAAAATGAAAGTCATTCCCTATGATTCAGCCATATGTTCTATCATGTATGCAATGCTGTGTACCAGACCTGATGTGTGCCTTGCTATAACTATAGTAGGGAGGCACCAAAGTAAGCTCAGAGTGGATCACTGGACAACTCGGAGACCCCCTGGGCGCGCCACCCTTCTCGTGGACGACTCAGAGACCCCCCTGACGTGAGACCTACGCCAAAAATTCCTATAAATACAGAAACCTCCAGAAAATAACCTAGATCGGGAGTTCCACCGCCGCAAGCCTCTGTAGCCACCAAAAACCAATCGGGACCCTGTTCCGGCACCCTGTCGGAGGGGGATCCCTCACCGGTGGCCATCTTCATCATCCCGACGCTCTCCATGACGAGGAGGGAGTAGTTCACCCTTGGGGCTGAGGGTATGTACCAGTAGCTATGTGTTTGATCTCTCTCTCTCTCTCTCGTGTTCTTGATTTGGCGCGACCTTGAGTGTTGGTGCAAACTTCGCCGGTGCATCCAAACCCCGTGATATGATACGCTCTATCACACATAAACCTCCTTATATCTTCCTCAAAACAGCCACCATACCTACCTATTATGGCATTTCCATAGCCATTCCAAGATATATTGCCATGCAACTTTCCACCGTTTCATTTATTATGACACGTTTCATCATTGTCATATTGCCTTGCATGATCATGTAGTTGACATCGTATTTGCGGCAAAGCCACCATGCATAATTTTGCATACATGTCACTCTTCATTCATTGCCCATCCCGGTACACCGCCGGAGGCACTCATATAGAGTCATATTTTGTTCTAGTATCGAGTTGTAATCCATGAGTTGTAAATAAATAGAAGTGTGATGATCATCACTAATAGAGCATTGTCCCATGAAAAAAAGAAAGGCCAAAAAAAGAAAGAGAAAGGCCTAATAAAAAAAGAGAAAGGCCAAACAAAAAAAGGTTGGCCCAAAAAATAAAAAATAAAAGAAGGGACAATGCTAATATCCTTTTTCACACTTGTGCTTCAAAGTAGCACCATGATCTTCATGATAGAGAGTCTCTTATTTTGTCACTTTCATATACTAGTGGTAATTTTTCATTGTAGAACTTGGCTTGTATATTCCAAGAATGGGCTTCCTCAAATGCCCTAGGTCTTCGTGAGCAAGCAAGTTGGATGCACACCCACTTAGTTTCTTTTGTTGAGCTTTCATACATTTATAGCTCTAGTGCATCCATTGCATGGCCATCCCTACTCCTTGCATTGACATCAATTGATGGGCATCTCCATAGTCCGTTGATTAGCCGCGTCAATGTGAGACTTTCTCCCTTTTTCTCTTCTCCATACAACCCCCATCATCATATTCTATTCCACCTATAGTGCTATGTCCATGGCTCACGCTCATGTATTGCGTGAAACTTGAAAAGGTTTGAAAAGGCTAAAGTATGAAACAATTGCTTGGCTGGAACCGAGGTTGTGCATGATTTGAATATTTTGTGTGATGAAGATGGAGCATAGCCAATCTATATGATTTTGTAGGGATGAACTTTCTTTGGCCATGTTATTTTGAGAAGACATAATTGCTTAGTTAGTATGCTTGAAGTATTATTATTTTTATGTCAATATTAAACTTTTGTCTTGAATCTGCCGGATCTGAACATTCATGCCACAATAAAGAAATTACATTGATATTTATGTTAGGTAGCATTCCACATCAAAAATTCTGTTTTTATCATTTACCTACTCGAGGACGAGCAGGAATTAAGCTTGGGGATACTTGATACGTCTCCAACGTATCTATAATTTTTGATTGTTCCATGCTATTATATTATCCATCGAGTATGTTTTATATGCATTTATATGCCATTTTATATGATTTTTTGGACTAACCTATTAACCCAGAGCCCAGTGCCAGTTTCTGTTTTTTCCTTGTTTTTGAGTTTTACAGAAAAGGAATACCAAACGGAGTCCAATTGACGTGCCAATTTTTGATGATTTTTTATGGACCAAAAGAAGCCCCCGGAGTAAAAGAGTTGGGCCAGAAGAGTCCTGGGCCGTCCACGAGGGTGGGGGGCGCGCCCTACCCCCTGGGCGCGCCCCCTATCTCATGGACGACTCGGAGACCGCCCAAACATGAGACCTACACCAAAAATTCCTATAAATACAGAAACCTCCAGAAAATAACCTAGATCGGGAGTTCCGCCGCCGCAAGCCTCTATAGCCACCAAAAACCAATCGGGACCATGTTCCGGCACCCTGCCGGAGGGGGGTTCCCTCACCGGTGGCCATCTTCATCATCCTGGTCTCTCCATGATGAGGAGGGAGTAGTCCACCCTCGGGGCTGAGGGTATGTACAAGTAGCTATGTGTTTGATCTCTCTCTCGTGTTCTTGATTCGGCATGATCTTGATGTATCGCGAGCTTTGCTATTATAGTTGGATCTTATGATGTTTCTCCCCCTCTACTCTCTTGTAATGGATTGAGTTTTCCCTTTGAAGTTATCTTATCGAATTGAGTCTTTAAGGATTTGAGAACACTTGATGTATGTCTTGCATGTGCTTATCTGTGGTGACAATGGGATATTCACGTGATCTACTTGATGTATGTTTTGGTGATCAACTTGCGGGTTCAGTGACCTTGTGAACTTATGTATAGGGGTTGGCACACGTTTTCGTCTTGACTCTTCGGTAGAAACTTTGGGGCACTCTTTGAAGTTCTATGTGTTGGTTGAATAGATGAATCTGAGATTGTGTGATGCATATCGTATAATCATATCCACGGATACTTGAGGTGACATTGGATCTAGGTGACATTAGGGTTTTGGTTGATTTGTGTCTTAAGGTGTTATTGTAGTACGAACTCTAGGATAGATTGAACGGAAAGAATAGCTTCGTGTTATTTTACTACGGACTCTTGAATAGATCGATCAGAAAGGATAACTTTGAGGTGGTTTCATACCCTACAATAATCTCTTTGTTTGTTCTCCGCTATTAGTGACTTTGGATGACTCTTTGTTGCATGTTGAGGGATAGTTATATGATCCAGTTATGTTATTATTGTTGAGAGAACTTCCACTAGTGAAAGTATGAACCTTAGGCCTTCTTTCCTAGCATTGCAGTACCGTTTACGCTCACTTTTATCACTTGCTACCTTGCTGTTTTTATATTTTCAGATTACAAATACTCATATCTATCATCCATATTGCACTTGTATCACCATCTCTTCGCCGAACTAGTGCACCTATACAATTTACAATTGTATTGGGTGTGTTGGGGACACAAGAGACTCTTTGTTATTTGGTTGCAGGGTTGTTTGAGAGAGACCATTTTCAACCTACGCCTCCCACGGATTGATAAACCTTAGGTCATCCACTTGAGGGAAATTTGCTACTGTCCTACAAACCTCTGCACTTGGAGGCCCAACAACGTCTACAAGAAGAAGGTTGTGTAGTAGACATCAAGCTCATTTCTGGCCCGTTGCCGGGGAGGTGAGTGCTTGAAGGTATATCTTTAGATCTTGCAATCGAATCTTTTAGTTTCTTGTTTTATCACTAGTTTAGTTTATAAAAGAAAACTACAAAAAAATGGAATTGAGTATGCCTCATATGCTTCATCTTTTTAATGTCTTTCGTGAAAATAGGGATTCCGATAATTGTGCTCAAGTGCTAGAGGAAGAATGCATTAAAATTTTTGGAACTAAATCTTTGAATGATGACATTGATTCCAATGTTGTTAGTATGAATTCTTTGAATACCCATGATGCTAATGATATGCAAAGCCACAAGCTTGGGGATGCTATGTTTGATGAAGATGATATGTTTAGTCCCCCAAGTTTTGATGAGCAAAGTTATTATGATGAAAGAATGCCTCCTATATATGATGATTATTGTGATGAATTGTATGCTATTAAGAATAATGATAACCATGAAACTTGTCATCATGATTTTAATTTTCAATTGGATTATGCCTCACATGATAGTTATTTTGTTGAGTTTGCTCCCACTACTATTGATGAGAATAAATTTGCTTATGTGGAGAGTAGTAAATTTTCTATGCTTGTGGCTCATGAAAAGAATGCTTTATGTGATAGTTATATTGTTGAATTCATTCATGATGTTACTGAAAATTATTATGAGGGAGGAATATATGCTTGTAGGAAGTGCAATAATATCAAGTTTCCTCTCTATGTGCTTAAAATCTTGAAGTTATGATTGTTTTGCCTTCCTATGCTAGTCGATTATTGTTCCCATAAATTGTTTACTCACAAAATCCCTATGCATAGGAAGTGGGTTAGACTTAAATGTGCTAGTCATATTCTTCATGATGCTCTCTTTATGTTTCAATTCTTATCTTTTATGTGAGCATCATTGAAATCATCATGCCTAGCTAGGGGCGTTAAACATTAGCGCTTGTTGGGAGGCAACCTAATTTTATTTTTGTTCTTTGCCTTTTCCCCTGTCTAGTAATAAATAATTCATCTAGTCTCTGTTTAGATATGGTTTTATGTTTTAATTAGTGTTTGTGCCAAGTAGAACCTTTGGGAAGACTTGGGTGTAGTCTATGCGATCTTGCTGTAAAAAACAGAAACTTTTGCGCTCACGAGATTAGCTGCCATTTCTTACTGGAGAGTGCTTTTAGGTTGATTCTTTTTGCAGATGATCAATAGATAAATTCCTCAGGTCCACCAATTTATTTCCGGATTTTTGGAGTTACAGAAGTATTCTAATGATACAGATTACTACAGACTGTTCTGTTTTTGAGAGATTCTGTTTTCTATGTGTTGTTTGCTTACTTTGATGAATCTATGAGTAGTATCGGAGGGTATGAACCATAGAGAAGTTGGAATACAGTAGATATTACACCAATATGAATTTATAATGAGTTCACAACAGTACCTAAGTGGTGATTTATTTTCTTATACTAACGGGGCTTACGAGTTTTCTGTTGAGTTTTGTGTTGTGAAGTTTTCAAGTTTTGGGTAAAGATTCGATGGACTATTGAATAAGGAGTGGCAAGAGCCTAATCTTGGGGATTCCCAAGGCACCCCAAGGTAATATTCAAGGACAACCAAGAGCCTAAGCTTGGGGATGCCCCGGATGGCATCCCCTCTTTCGTCTTCGTTCATCGGTAACTTTACTTGGAGCTATATTTTTATTCACCACATGATATGTGTTTTGCTAGGAGTGTCATTTTATTTTATTTAGTTTTACTTTCTGTTTGAATAATATCCCAAGATCTGAAATTCTTAAATGTTAGAGAGTCTTCACATAGTTGCATAATTATTCGACTACTCATCAATCTTCACTTATATCTTTCGGAGTAGTTTGTCATTTGCTCTAGTGCTTTACTTATATCCTTTTAGAGCACGGCGGTGGTTTTATTTTGAAGAAATAGATGAACTCTCATGCTTCACTTATATTTTTTTGAGAGTCTTTTAGAACAGCATGGTAATTTGCTTGGGTTATGAATTTAGTCCTAATATGTTGGGCATCCAAGAGGGATAATAAAAACTTTCATATAAAGTGCATTGAATACTAAGAGAAGTTTGATTCCTTATGATTGTTCTGATATATGAAGATGGTGATATTAGAGTTGTGCTAGTTGAGTAATTGTGAATTTGAGAAATACTTGTGTTGGAGTTTGCAAGTCCCGTAGCATGCATGTATGGTAACCGTTGTGTAACAAATTTGAAGCATGAGGTATTTCTTTGATTGCCATCCTTTGTGTGGAGGTCGGGATCGCACGATGGTTAACTCCTACCAACCCTTCCCCTAGGAGCATGCGTGTAGTGCTTGGTTTTGATGACTTGTAGATTTTTGCAATAAGTATGTGAGTTCTTTATGACTAATGTTGATTCCATGGATTATACGCACTCTCACCCTTCCATCATTGCTAGCCTCTTCGGTACCGTGCATTGCCCTTTCTCACCTTGAGAGTTGGTGCAAACTTCACCGGTGCATCCAAACCCCGTGATATGATACGCTCTATCACACATAAACCTCCTTATATCTTCCTCAAAACAGCCACCATACCTACCTATCATGGCATTTCCATAGCCATTCCAAGATATATTGCCATGCAACTTTCCACCGTTTAATTTATTATGACACGTTTCATCATTGTCATATTGTCTTGCATGATCATGTAGTTGACATCATATTTGCGGCAAAGCCACCATGCATAATTTTTCATACATGTCACTCTTGATTCATTGCCCATCCCGGTACACCGCCGGAGGCACTCATATAGAGTCATATTTTGTTCTAGTATCGAGTTGTAATCCATGAGTTGTAAATAAATAAAAGTGTGATGATCATCATTAATAGAGCATTGTCCCATGAAAAAAAGAAAGGCCAAAAAAGAGAAAGGCCAAAAAAAAGAGAAAGGCCAAATAAAAAAGGAAGGCCCAAAAAAATAAAAAATAAAAGAAGGGACAATGCTACTATCCTTTTTCCACACTTGTGCTTCAAAGTAGCACCATGATCTTCATGGTAGAGAGTCTCTTATTTTGTCACTTTAATATACTAGTGGGAATTTTTCATTATAGAACTTGGCTTGTATATTCCAAGAATGGGCTTCCTCAAATGCCCTAGGTCTTCGTGAGCAAGCAAGTTGGATGCACACCCACTTAGTTTCTTTTGTTGAGCTTTCATACATTTATAGCTCTAGTGCATCCATTGCATGGCCATCCCTACTCCTTGCATTGACATCAATTGATGGGCATCTCCATAGTCCGTTGATTAGCCGCGTCAATGTGAGACTTTCTCCCTTTTTCTCTTCTCCATACAACCCCCATCATCATATTCTATTCCACCTATAGTGCTATGTCCATGGCTCACGCTCATGTATTGCGTGAAACTTGAAAAGGTTTGAAAAGGCTAAAGTATGAAACAATTGCTTGGCTGGAACCGAGGTTATGCATGATTTGAATATTTTGTGTGATGAAGATGGAGCATAGCCAATCTATATGATTTTGTAGGGATGAACTTTCTTTGGCCATGTTATTTTGAGAAGACATAATTGCTTAGTTAGTATGCTTGAAGTATTATTATTTTTATGTCAATATTAAACTTTTGTCTTGAATCTGTCGGATCTGAACATTCATGCCACAATAAAGAAATTACATTGATATTTATGTTAGGTAGCATTCCACATCAAAAATTCTGTTTTTATCATTTACCTACTCGAGGACGAGCAGGAATTAAGCTTGGGGATACTTGATACGTCTCCAACGTATCTATAATTTTTGATTGTTCCATGCTATTATATTATCCATCGAGTATGTTTTATATGCATTTATATGCCATTTTATATGATTTTTTGGACTAACCTATTAACCTAGAGCCCAGTGCAAGTTTCTGTTTTTTCCTTGTTTTTGAGTTTTACAGAAAAGGAATACCAAACGGAGTCCAATTGACGTGCCAATTTTTGATGATTTTTTATGGACCAAAAGAAGCCCCCGGAGTAAAAGAGTTGGGCCAGAAGAGTCCTGGGCCGTCCACGAGGGTGGGGGGCGCGCCCTACCCCCTGGGCGCGCACCCTATCTCGTGGACGACTCGGAGACCGCCCTAACATGAGACCTACACCAAAAATTCCTATAAATACAGAAACCTCCAGAAAATAACCTAGATCAGGAGTTCCGCCGCCGCAAGCCTCTATAGCCACCAAAAACCAATCGGGACCATGTTCCGGCACCCTGCCGGAGGGGGGTTCCCTCACCGGTGGCCATCTTCATCATCCTGGTCTCTCCATGACGAGGAGGGAGTAGTCCACCCTCGGGGCTGAGGGTATGTACAAGTAGCTATGTGTTTGATCTCTCTCTCGTGTTCTTGATTCGGCATGATCTTGATGTATCGCGAGCTTTGCTATTATAGTTGGATCTTATGATGTTTCTCCCCCTCTACTCTCTTGTAATGGATTGAGTTTTCCCTTTGAAGTTATCTTATCGGATTGAGTCTTTAAGGATTTGAGAACACTTGATGTATGTCTTGCATGTGCTTATCTGTGGTGACAATGGGATATTCACGTGATCTACTTGATGTATGTTTTGGTGATCAACTTGCGGGTTCAGTGACCTTGTGAACTTATGCATAGGGGTTGGCACACGTTTTCGTCTTGACTCTTCGGTAGAAACTTTGGGGCACTCTTTGAAGTTCTATGTGTTGGTTGAATAGATGAATCTGAGATTGTGTCATGCATATCGTATAATCATATCCACGGATACTTGAGGTGACATTGGATCTAGGTGACATTAGGGTTTTGGTTGATTTGTGTCTTAAGGTGTTATTGTAGTACGAACTCTAGGATAGATTGAACGGAAAGAATAGCTTCGTGTTATTTTACTACGGACTCTTGAATAGATCGATCAGAAAGGATAACTTTGAGGTGGTTTCATACCCTACAATAATCTCTTTGTTTGTTCTCCGCTATTAGTGACTTTGGACTGACTCTTTGTTGCATGTTGAGGGATAGTTATATGATCCAGTTATGTTATTATTGTTGAGAGAACTTCCACTAGTGAAAGTATGAACCTTAGGCCTTCTTTCCTAGCATTGCAGTACCGTTTACGCTCACTTTTATCACTTGCTACCTTGCTGTTTTTATATTTTCAGATTACAAATACTCATATCTATCATCCATATTGCACTTGTATCACCATCTCTTCGCCGAACTAGTGCACCTATACAATTTACAATTGTATTGGGTGTGTTGGGGACACAAGAGACTCTTTGTTATTTGGTTGCAGGGTTGTTTGAGAGAGACCATTTTCAACCTACGCCTCCCACGGATTGATAAACCTTAGGTCATCCACTTGAGGGAAATTTGCTACTGTCCTACAAACCTCTGCACTTGGAGGCCCAACAACGTCTACAAGAAGAAGGTTGTGTAGTAGACATCAAGCTCATTTCTGGCCCCGTTGCCGGGGAGGTGAGTGCTTGAAGGTATATCTTTAGATCTTGCAATCGAATCTTTTAGTTTCTTGTTTTAACACTAGTTTAGTTTATAAAAGAAAACTACAAAAAAATGGAATTGAGTATGCCTCATATGCTTCATCTTTTTAATGTCTTTCGTGAAAATAGGGATTCCGATAATTGTGCTCAAGTGCTAGAGGAAGAATGCATTAAAATTTTTGGAACTAAATCTTTGAATGATGACATTGATTCCAATGTTGTTAGTATGAATTCTTTGAATACCCATGATGCTAATGATATGCAAAGCCACAAGCTTGGGCATGCTATGTTTGATGAAGATGATATGTTTAGTCCCCCAAGTTTTGATGAGCAAAGTTATTATGATGAAAGAATGCCTCCTATATATGATGATTATTGTGATGAATTGTATGCTATTAAGAATAATGATAACCATGAAACTTGTCATCATGATTTTAATTTTCAATTGGATTATGCCTCACATGATATTTATTTTGTTGAGTTTGCTCCCACTACTATTGATGAGAATAAATTTGCTTATGTGGAGAGTAGTAAATTTTCTATGCTTGTGGCTCATGAAAAGAATGCTTTATGTGATAGTTATATTGTTGAATTCATTCATGATGCTACTGAAAATTATTATGAGGGAGGAATATATGCTTGTAGGAATTGCAATAATATCAAGTTTCCTCTCTATGTGCTTAAAATCTTGAAGTTATGATTGTTTTGCCTTCCTATGCTAGTCGATTATTGTTCCCATAAATTGTTTGCTCACAAAATCCCTATGCATAGGAAGTGGGTTAGAATTAAATGTGCTAGTCATATTCTTCATGATGCTCTCTTTATGTTTCAATTCTTATCTTTTATGTGAGCATCATTGAAATCATCATGCCTAGCTAGGGGCGTTAAACATTAGCGCTTGTTGGGAGGCAACCTAATTTTATTTTTGTTCTTTGCCTTTTGCCCCTGTCTAGTAATAAATAATTCATCTAGTCTCTGTTTAGATGTGGTTTTATGTTTTAATTAGTGTTTGTGCCAAGTAGAACCTTTGGGAAGACTTGGGTGTAGTCTATGCGATCTTGCTGTAAAAAACAGAAACTTTTGCGCTCACGAGATTAGCTGCGATTTCTTATTGGAGAGTGCTTTTAGGTTGATTCTTTTTGCAGATGATCAATAGATAAATTCCTCAGGTCCACCAATTTATTTCCGGATTTTTGGAGTTACAGAAGTATTCTAATGATACAGATTACTACAGACTGTTCTGTTTTTGAGAGATTCTGTTTTCTATGTGTTGTTTGCTTACTTTGATGAATCTATGAGTAGTATCGGAGGGTATGAACCATAGAGAAGTTGGAATACAGTAGATATTACACCAATATGAATTTATAATGAGTTCACAACAGTACCTAAGTGGTGATTTATTTTCTTATACTAACGGGGCTTACGAGTTTTCTGTTGAGTTTTGTGTTGTGAAGTTTTCAAGTTTTGGGTAAAGATTCGATGGACTATTGAATAAGGAGTGGCAAGAGCCTAAGCTTGGGGATTCCCAAGGCACCCCAAGGTAATATTCAAGGACAACCAAGAGCCTAAGCTTGGGGATGCCCCGGATGGCATCCCCTCTTTCGTCTTCGTTCATCGGTAACTTTACTTGGAGCTATATTTTTATTCACCACATGATATGTGTTTTGCTAGGAGTGTCATTTTATTTTATTTAGTTTTACTTTCTGTTTGAATAATATCCCAAGATCTGAAATTCTTAAATGTTAGAGAGTCTTCACATAGTTGCATAATTATTCGACTACTCATCAATCTTCACTTATATCTTTCGGAGTAGTTTGTCATTTGCTCTAGTGCTTTACTTATATCCTTTTAGAGCACGGCGGTGGTTTTATTTTGAAGAAATAGATGAACTCTCATGCTTCACTTATATTTTTTTGAGAGTCTTTTAGAACAGCATGGTAATTTGCTTGGGTTATGAATTTAGTCCTAATATGTTGGGCATCCAAGAGGGATAATAAAAACTTTCATATAAAGTGCATTGAATACTAAGAGAAGTTTGATTCCTTATGATTGTTCTGATATATGAAGATGGTGATATTAGAGTTGTGCTAGTTGAGTAATTGTGAATTTGAGAAATACTTGTGTTGGAGTTTGCAAGTCCCTTAGCATGCATGTATGGTAACCGTTGTGTAACAAATTTGAAGCATGAGGTATTTCTTTGATTGCCATCCTTTGTGTGGAGGTCGGGATCGCACGATGGTTAACTCCTACCAACCCTTCCCCTAGGAGCATGCATGTAGTGCTTGGTTTTGATGACTTGTAGATTTTTGCAATAAGTATGTGAGTTCTTTATGACTAATGTTGATTCCATGGATTATACGCACTCTCACCCTTCCATCATTGCTAGCCTCTTCGGTACCGTGCATTGCCCTTTCTCACCTTGAGAGTTGGTGCAAACTTCACCGGTGCATCCAAACCCCGTGATATGATACGCTCTATCACACATAAACCTCCTTATATCTTCCTCAAAACAGCCACCATACCTACCTATTATGGCATTTCCATAGCCATTCCAAGATATATTGCCATGCAACTTTCCACCGTTTCATTTATTATGACACGTTTCATCATTGTCATATTGCCTTGCATGATCATGTAGTTGACATCGTATTTGCGGCAAAGCCACCATGCATAATTTTGCATACATGTCACTCTTCATTCATTGCCCATCCCGGTACACCGCCGGAGGCACTCATATAGAGTCATATTTTGTTCTAGTATCGAGTTGTAATCCATGAGTTGTAAATAAATAGAAGTGTGATGATCATCATTAATAGAGCATTGTCCCATGAAAGAAAGAAAGGCCAAAAAAAGAAAGAGAAAGGCCTAATAAAAAAAGAGAAAGGCCAAACAAAAAAAGGTTGGCCCAAAAAATAAAAAATAAAAGAAGGGACAATGCTACTATCCTTTTTCACACTTGTGCTTCAAAGTAGCACCATGATCTTCATGATAGAGAGTCTCTTATTTTGTCACTTTCATATACTAGTGGTAATTTTTCATTATAGAACTTGGCTTGTATATTCCAAGAATGGGCTTCCTCAAATGCCCTAGGTCTTCGTGAGCAAGCAAGTTGGATGCACACCCACTTAGTTTCTTTTGTTGAGCTTTCATACATTTATAGCTCTAGTGCATCCATTGCATGGCCATCCCTACTCCTTGCATTGACATCAATTGATGGGCATCTCCATAGTCCGTTGATTAGCCGCGTCAATGTGAGACTTTCTCCCTTTTTCTCTTCTCCATACAACCCCCATCATCATATTCTATTCCACCTATAGTGCTATGTCCATGGCTCACGCTCATGTATTGCGTGAAACTTGAAAAGGTTTGAAAAGGCTAAAGTATGAAACAATTGCTTGGCTGGAACCGAGGTTGTGCATGATTTGAATATTTTGTGTGATGAAGATGGAGCATAGCCAATCTATATGATTTTGTAGGGATGAACTTTCTTTGGCCATGTTATTTTGAGAAGACATAATTGCTTAGTTAGTATGCTTGAAGTATTATTATTTTTATGTCAATATTAAACTTTTGTCTTGAATCTGTCGGATCTGAACATTCATGCCACAATAAAGAAATTACATTGATATTTATGTTAGGTAGCATTCCACATCAAAAATTCTGTTTTTATCATTTACCTACTCGAGGACGAGCAGGAATTAAGCTTGGGGATGCTTGATACGTCTCCAACGTATCTATAATTTTTGATTGTTCCATGCTATTATATTATCCATCGAGTATGTTTTATATGCATTTATATGCCATTTTATATGATTTTTTGGACTAACCTATTAACCTAGAGCCCAGTGCCAGTTTCTGTTTTTTCCTTGTTTTTGAGTTTTACAGAAAAGGAATACCAAACGGAGTCCAATTGACGTGCCAATTTTTGATGATTTTTTATGGACCAAAAGAAGCCCCCGGAGTAAAAGAGTTGGGCCAGAAGAGTCCTGGGCCGTCCACGAGGGTGGGGGGCGCGCCCTACCCCCTGGGCGCGCCCCCTATCTCGTGGACGACTCGGAGACCCCCCTAACATGAGACCTACACAAAAAATCCTATAAATACAGAAACCTCCAGAAAATAACCTAGATCGGGAGTTCCGCCGCCGCAAGCCTCTATAGCCACCAAAAACCAATCGGGACCATGTTCCGGCACCCTGCCGGAGGGGGGTTCCCTCACCGGTGGCCATCTTCATCATCCTGGTCTCTCCATGACGAGGAGGGAGTAGTCCACCCTCGGGGCTGAGGGTATGTACAAGTAGCTATGTGTTTGATCTCTCTCTCGTGTTCTTGATTCGGCATGATCTTGATGTATCGCGAGCTTTGCTATTATAGTTGGATCTTATGATGTTTCTCCCCCTCTACTCTCTTGTAATGGATTGAGTTTTCCCTTTGAAGTTATCTTATCGGATTGAGTCTTTAAGGATTTGAGAACACTTGATGTATGTCTTGCATGTGCTTATCTGTGGTGACAATGGGATATTCACGTGATCTACTTGATGTATGTTTTGGTGATCAACTTGCGGGTTCAGTGACCTTGTGAACTTATGCATAGGGGTTGGCACACGTTTTCGTCTTGACTCTTCGGTAGAAACTTTGGGGCACTCTTTGAAGTTCTATGTGTTGGTTGAATAGATGAATCTGAGATTGTGTCATGCATATCGTATAATCATATCCACGGATACTTGAGGTGACATTGGATCTAGGTGACATTAGGGTTTTGGTTGATTTGTGTCTTAAGGTGTTATTGTAGTACGAACTCTAGGATAGATTGAACGGAAAGAATAGCTTCGTGTTATTTTACTACGGACTCTTGAATAGATCGATCAGAAAGGATAACTTTGAGGTGGTTTCATACCCTACAATAATCTCTTTGTTTGTTCTCCGCTATTAGTGACTTTGGAGTGACTCTTTGTTGCATGTTGAGGGATAGTTATATGATCCAGTTATGTTATTATTGTTGAGAGAACTTCCACTAGTGAAAGTATGAACATTAGGCCTTCTTTCCTAGCATTGCAGTACCGTTTACGCTCACTTTTATCACTTGCTACCTTGCTGTTTTTATATTTTCAGATTACAAATACTCATATCTATCATCCATATTGCACTTGTATCACCATCTCTTCGCCGAACTAGTGCACCTATACAATTTACAATTGTATTGGGTGTGTTGGGGACACAAGAGACTCTTTGTTATTTGGTTGCAGGGTTGTTTGAGAGAGACCATTTTCAACCTACGCCTCCCACGGATTGATAAACCTTAGGTCATCCACTTGAGGGAAATTTGCTACTGTCCTACAAACCTCTGCACTTGGAGGCCCAACAACGTCTACAAGAAGAAGGTTGTGTAGTAGACATCAAGCTCATTTCTGGCCCCGTTGCCGGGGAGGTGAGTGCTTGAAGGTATATCTTTAGATCTTGCAATCGAATCTTTTAGTTTCTTGTTTTATCACTAGTTTAGTTTATAAAAGAAAACTACAAAAAAATGGAATTGAGTATGCCTCATATGCTTCATCTTTTTAATGTCTTTCGTGAAAATAGGGATTCCGATAATTGTGCTCAAGTGCTAGAGGAAGAATTCATTAAAATTTTTGGAACTAAATCTTTGAATGATGACATTGATTCCAATGTTGTTAGTATGAATTCTTTGAATACCCATGATGCTAATGATATGCAAAGCCACAAGCTTGGGGATGCTATGTTTGATGAAGATGATATGTTTAGTCCCCCAAGTTTTGATGAGCAAAGTTATTATGATGAAAGAATGCCTCCTATATATGATGATTATTGTGATGAATTGTATGCTATTAAGAATAATGATAACCATGAAACTTGTCATCATGATTTTAATTTTCAATTGGATTATGCCTCACATGATAGTTATTTTGTTGAGTTTGCTCCCACTACTATTGATGAGAATAAATTTGCTTATGTGGAGAGTAGTAAATTTTCTATGCTTGTGGCTCATGAAAAGAATGCTTTATGTGATAGTTATATTGTTGAATTCATTCATGATGCTACTGAAAATTATTACGAGGGAGGAATATATGCTTGTAGGAATTGCAATAATATCAAGTTTCCTCTCTATGTGCTTAAAATCTTGAAGTTATGATTGTTTTGCCTTCCTATGCTAGTCGATTATTGTTCCCATAAATTGTTTGCTCACAAAATCCCTATGCATAGGAAGTGGGTTAGACTTAAATGTGCTAGTCATATTCTTCATGATGCTCTCTTTATGTTTCAATTCTTATCTTTTATGTGAGCATCATTGAAATCATCATGCCTAGCTAGGGGCGTTAAACATTAGCGCTTGTTGGGAGGCAACCTAATTTTATTTTTGTTCTTTGCCTTTTGCCCCTGTCTAGTAATAAATAATTCATCTAGTCTCTGTTTAGATGTGGTTTTATGTTTTAATTAGTGTTTGTGCCAAGTAGAACCTTTGGGAAGACTTGGGTGTAGTCTATGCGATCTTGCTGTAAAAAACAGAAACTTTTGCGCTCACGAGATTAGCTGCCATTTCTTACTGGAGAGTGCTTTTAGGTTGATTATTTTTGCAGATGATCAATAGATAAATTCCTCAGGTCCACCAATTTATTTTACCGGATTTTTGGAGTTACAGAAGTATTCTAATGATACAGATTACTACAGACTGTTCTGTTTTTGACAGATTCTGTTTTCTATGTGTTGTTTGCTTACTTTGATGAATCTATGAGTAGTATCGGAGGGTATGAACCATAGAGAAGTTGGAATACAGTAGATATTACACCAATATGAATTTATAATGAGTTCACAACAGTACCTAAGTGGTGATTTATTTTCTTATACTAACGGGGCTTACGAGTTTTCTGTTGAGTTTTGTGTTGTGAAGTTTTCAAGTTTTGGGTAAAGATTCGATGGACTATTGAATAAGGAGTGGCAAGAGCCTAAGCTTGGGGATTCCCAAGGCACCCCAAGGTAATATTCAAGTACAACCAAGAGCCTAAGCTTGGGGATGCCCCGGATGGCATCCCCTCTTTCGTCTTCGTTCATCGGTAACTTTACTTGGAGCTATATTTTTATTCACCACATGATATGTGTTTTGCTAGGAGTGTCATTTTATTTTATTTAGTTTTACTTTCTGTTTGAATGATATCCCAAGATCTGAAATTCTTAAAGGTTAGAGAGTCTTCACATAGTTGCATAATTATTCGACTACTCATCAATCTTCACTTATATCTTTCGGAGTAGTTTGTCATTTGCTCTAGTGCTTTACTTATATCCTTTTAGAGCACGGCGGTGGTTTTATTTTGAAGAAATAGATGAACTCTCATGCTTCACTTATATTTTTTTGAGAGTCTTTTAGAACAGCATGGTAATTTGCTTGGGTTATGAATTTAGTCCTAATATGTTCATGAGTTGCCCATCCCGGTACATGTCACTCTTGATTCATTGCCCATCCCGGTACACCGCCGGAGGCACTCGTATAGAGTCATATTTTGTTCTAGTATCGAGTTGTAATCCATGAGTTGTAAATAAATAAAAGTGTGATGATCATCATTAATAGAGCATTGTCCCATGAAAAAAAGAAAGGCCAAAAAAGAGAAAGGCCAAAAAAAAGAGAAAGGCCAAATAAAAAAGGAAGGCCCAAAAAAATAAAAAATAAAAGAAGGGACAATGCTACTATCCTTTTTCCACACTTGTGCTTCAAAGTAGCACCATGATCTTCATGGTAGAGAGTCTCTTATTTTGTCACTTTCATATACTAGTGGGAATTTTTCATTATAGAACTTGGCTTGTATATTCCAAGAATGGGCTTCCTCAAATGCCCTAGGTCTTCGTGAGCAAGCAAGTTGGATGCACACCCACTTAGTTTCTTTTGTTGAGCTTTCATACATTTATAGCTCTAGTGCATCCATTGCATGGCCATCCCTACTCCTTGCATTGACATCAATTGATGGGCATCTCCATAGTCCGTTGATTAGCCGCGTCAATGTGAGACTTTCTCCCTTTTTCTCTTCTCCATACAACCCCCATCATCATATTCTATTCCACCTATAGTGCTATGTCCATGGCTCACGCTCATGTATTGCGTGAAACTTGAAAAGGTTTGAAAAGGCTAAAGTATGAAACAATTGCTTGGCTGGAACCGAGGTTGTGCATGATTTGAATATTTTGTGTGATGAAGATGGAGCATAGCCAATCTATATGATTTTGTAGGGATGAACTTTCTTTGGCCATGTTATTTTGAGAAGACATAATTGCTTAGTTAGTATGCTTGAAGTATTATTATTTTTATGTCAATATTAAACTTTTGTCTTGAATCTGTCGGATCTGAACATTCATGCCACAATAAAGAAATTACATTGATATTTATGTTAGGTAGCATTCCACATCAAAAATTCTGTTTTTATCATTTACCTACTCGAGGACGAGCAGGAATTAAGCTTGGGGATGCTTGATACGTCTCCAACGTATCTATAATTTTTGATTGTTCCATGCTATTATATTACCCATCTAGTATGTTTTATATGCATTTATATGCTATTTTATATGATTTTTGGGACTAACCTATTAACCTAGAGCCCAGTGCAAGTTTCTGTTTTTTCCTTGTTTTTGAGTTTGACAGAGAAGGAATACCAAACGGAGTCCAATTGACGTGCCAATTTTTGACGATTTTTTATGGACCAAAAGAAGCCCCCGGAGTAAAAGAGTTGGGCCAGAAGAGTCCCGGGCCGTCCACGAGGGTGGGGGGCGCGCCCTACCCCCTGGGGAGACCCCCCCTGACGTGAGACCTACGCCAAAAATTCCTATAAATACAGAAACCTCCAGAAAATAACCTAGATCGGGAGTTCTGCCGCCGCAAGCCTCTATAGCCACCAAAAACCAATCGGGACCCTGTTCCGGCACCCTGCCGGAGGGGGGATCCCTCACCGGTGGCCATCCTCATCATCCCGGCGCTCTCCATGGCGAGGAGGGATTAGTTCACCCTTGGGGCTGAGGGTATGTACAAATAGCTATGTGTTTGATCTCTCTCTCTCTCTCTCTCTCGTGTTCTTGATTCGGCATGATCTTGATGCATCGCGAGCTTGGCTATTGTAGTTGGATCTTATGATGCTTCTCCCCCTCTACTCTCTTATAATGGATTGACTTTTCCCTTTGAAGTTATCTTATCGGATTGAGTCTTGAAGGATTTGAGAACACTTGATGTATGTCTTGCATGTGCTTATCTGTGGTGACAATGGGATACTCATGTGATCTACTTGATGTATGTTTTGGCGATCAACTTGCGGGTTCAGTGACCTTGTGAACTTATGCATAGGGGTTGGCACACGTTTTCGTCTTGACTCTCCGGTAGAAACTTTGGGGCACTTTTTGAAGTTCTATGTGTTGGTTGAATAGATGAATCTGAGATTGTGTGACGCATATCGTATAATCATACCCACAAATACTTGAGGTGACATTGGAGTATCTAGGTGACATTAGGGTTTTGGTTGATTTGTGTCTTAAGGTGTTATTCTAGTACGAACTCTAGGATAGATTGAACGGAAAGAATAGCTTCGTGTTATTTTACTACGGACTCTTGAATAGATCGATCAGAAAGGATAACTTTGAGGTGGTTTCGTACCCTACAATAATCTCTTCGTTTGTTCTCCGCTATTAGTTAATTTGGAGTGACTCTTTGTTGCATGTTGAGGGATAGTTATATGATCCAGTTATGTTATTATTGTTGAGAGAACTTCCACTAGTGAAAGTATGAACCTTAGGCCTTGTTTCCTAGCATTGCAATACCGTTTACGCTCACTTTTATCGCTTGCTACCTTGCTGTTTTTATATTTTCAGATTACAAATACTCATATCTATCATCCATATTGCACTTGTATCACCATCTCTTCGCCGAACTAGTGCACCTATACAATTTACCATTGTATTGGGTGTGTTGGGGACACAAGAGACTTTTTGTTATTTGGTTGCAGGGTTGTTTGAGAGAGACCATCTTCAACCTACGCTTCCCACAGATTGATAAATCTTAGGTCATCCACTTGAGGGAAATTTGCTACTGTCCTACAAACCTCTGCACTTGGAGGCCCAACAACGTCTACAAGAAGAAGGTTGTGCAGTAGACATCAATGTTATTCGGACACTGGATGAGTTCCGAGAGGTACCGGGTAACTATCGGAGTGTTGGAGGGTTATCGGAACCCCCAGGGGAACTAATGGGCCTTCATGAGCCTTAGTGGAGAGAGAGGAGGGCCGCAAGGGGCTGGCCGCGCGCCCCCCTGGCAGTCCGAATTGGACTTGGGGAAGGGGGCGGCGCCCCCCTTTCCTACTCCCTCTCCCTCTCCTTCCTTTCCTCTCTCTTCCTTGTAGAGGAATCCTACTAGGACTAGGAAGTCCTAGTAGGACTCCCTCTCTTGGCGCACGCTACAGGGGCCGGCCAGCCTCCCCCTCTCCTCCTTTATATACGGAGGCAGGGGGCACCCTAGAACACACAAGATCAATTGTCTTAGCCGTGTGCGGTGCCCCCTCCACACTTTAACACCTCGGTCATATCGTCGTAGTGCTTAGACGAAGCCCTGCGCCGGTAACTTCATCATCACCATCGCCACGTCGTCGTGCTGATGAAACTCTCCCTCGTCCTCAACTAGATCAAGAGCTCGAGGGACGTCATCATGCTGAACTTGTGCAGAACATGGAGGTGCCGTATGTTCGGTACTTGGATCGGTTGGATCGTGAAGACGTTCGACTACATCCACCGCGTTACTAAACGCTTCCGCTTTCGATGTACGAGGGTACGTGGACACACTGTCGGGTGGTTGGTGCGACATATGCCAACGGGTGGCTTATCATTGTGGGTGCCAATAAGACGTCGCCAGTGCCTGGAAACGGGATGAGGCGAAGACATGCACGCCGGCGGATCTTACCCAGGTTCGGGGCTCTCCGAGGAGATAACACCCCTAGTCCTGCTCTGCGGGGTCTCCGCATGATCACTAGATCAGTAAAAGTAGCTACAATCGCTCCTAGAGCTGTTGGGTTCAAGGGAGAAGAAGAACAAGGCTAGCTCTCACTTCTCTCTCTCTATGGTGTGTGTGCTATGCTCAGAAGCCAACCCTTTGCATGGGTGCTCCGGGGGGTTTATATAGGCCTACCCCCCGGGGGTACAATTGTAATCCGGCTGGGCTCTGGTCCCAGCCATCAGTGTCTACGCTCGCCGGCTTCTCCGCCGGTTGTTGGGGCCCGCCGACTAGTGGGTCCTGCCGGCTGCCGACCTCTTGGTCGACAGGCCGGCCCCACCGCCTAGGATCTTGTCGCGGCTGCTTACTGTAGCCTCGCCCCTGATGACGAGGGCGTTGTTGAGGTAATCGTGGCTACAGTGGGCCGCCTCGAGGGTCCTCACTGTAGCCTTACCTCGTCTTGTCTCCTTAATGGGGCGCATGCTTCGAGGGAGGGGGTAGCCGGCTTCTGGGGGCCGGCTATGCCCTTGGCCGACTGGGGGAGGCCGGGCCGCCTCCGCGCTTCTCTTTGGCCGAGGGGACACGCCGCCCGTGTGCCGTACGGGAGTCTGTCGTGGATGACGTTGAGGCTAGCATGGCTACAGTGCCGAGCCGAACGGGAGACGGCCGTCCCGTACGGCCTCCTGTGGCCATGCCTGCCTCGGGCTTCGGGGGTAGTGGGCCGCACTGTGGCCACACCCCGTCTTGTCACCGTTATGTGGGTGTAGCTTTGGTGGTTGTGGTCTCGGCCGGCTTCTAGGAGTCGGCGCTCTTCGAGGCCGGCTTCCTGGAGTCGGCCACCCCGCGGATATCCTGGGGGGGAGGTTGCTGAGGCTGGGCCGCCTCCCGTGAGTCGGCTTCGGGGGTAGCCGGCCAGGGAAGGTGGTCCAATGCTTGGAGTGCTTGGAGGCCCAAAGGCCTGATAATTTTTCAGAAGAACCAGGGGCAGTCGGTTAGGCTACCCGTGGCCATTTACTCCGACAGTAGTCCCCGAAGCTGATTGGGCTTCGAGGTTGGGTAGGAGTTGAGAAGCTCGATCAGCTTCCTATCTTGACAAGCCGGCAGCTGGGAGCCGGCTTTGGTTAGGTGTGCCGCCTTGGTCGAAAACTCCGGAGTCGGAGGGCGGGAGCTCGCCAGAGCGTGCACCGGGCCGCGGGCCGGCCACATGCCGTCTGCGAACCACGTGGCCCCTCTTGGCCGGAAAGCCTGCCAGCCCACGCGCGCGATGGGACGTCGCCGCAGGGCGGGGGCCCGCCACGTCCACGCCCGGGCCCAAGCGCGGATTCTCTGCATCCCGAAACCGCCCGCACGTCTCCTTGTGGCAGTTTCGGCTCGCCTTTAGGGCGTAATAATCGCGAGGCGTGGGGGGAATGGGTGCAGTTAATCCCATGTCCGGCCTCCCCGGCCTTGCCTCGCGAAGCTATAAGTAGGGGGAGATGGAGGGCGGCAGGCTCTCGCACGCTCCTCCTCCTTCCACCATCTTCTTTCGCTTGCCGTTTCTTGCAACAGCGCCTCGCCACCGCGCTCTTCCACCACACGTTCCTCCGCCGCCGCGCTCGTTTTCGCCATGCCTCCCACCACGGAGAAGTATGGCGAGGATTGGGACGACTCCAACGTCCACGAGGATCACGTCGAGTTCCTCCGTAATACGCGGCGGCTGCCCGGCGCGGACAAGGTGGAGGTCCGTCTTGCGCCGGCGAAGGAAATTACGCCGGAGCCGCGGGAGGGCGAGCGGGTGGTCTTCCGCTCGCATTTCTTGCGCGGCATCGGCCTGCCAGTGAGCGCCTTCTTCCGCTCCTGGCTCGATTTCTACCAGCTCCAGCCGCACCACCTCACCCCAAACGCGGTGGTGCTGCTGTCAGCCTTCGTCACCCTGTGCGAAGGCTACCTCGGCGTCCTCCCTACCCTCGAGCTCTGGGGGGAGTTCTTCCAGTCCAAGCTGGGCACGCGCATGCAGGGCGTGCCGGCTCAGACTGGCGCCTTCATCGCGTCGCGGAGGTCGGTCGCCGACAACCCCTTCCCCGTCATCACGCTGATCCAATCGGTGAAGAAGTGGCAAAAGTCGTACTTCTACGTGCGGAACATCGCCCCACGGGGCGACTACATCAACCTGCCGGCTTACGTAGCCGGCCCACCGGCGGGCAGGCGGCCCCAGTGGTCCTTCCGGGCCGTGACTCTGACGCCGGCTGGGTCCGCAGCCGTCGCCCGAGTGCGAGTGATGACCCAGTCGGAGGGCCTGACGGGGCCCGACCTTCTGGCCGCCTTCGTCACGCGCCGGGTTCTTCCGCTCCAGAGCCGTCCTCATCTGATCTGTCAGATGAGCGGCCAGCTCGATCCGAGCCGGATGTGCACCAAGGACATGCCGCACGAGGAGGTCGCCTATATGGTGAACTACCTCGCGAACTGCAAACTCTCCGAAGAGTGGCAGTTCGGCAAGGAGCCATACAGCCGAGCCAATCCACCGCCCACGGTATGCTCTCCTTGTTTCTTCTTTTTCTCTTAACTTTGTTGCCGAGTTCCTCTTGGCCGACTCTAACTTAGTCGGCTTGTTTTTCGACAGAGCCCTCTTCTTCGGCCGGCCGGCGGGTCAGACACGGAGCGTCGATTCCTCCCCGACCGGACGAAACACGATCTGGAGGACCCCGACTTGGGGGCGGCCGCTATGGACGACAACATCGAGCCGGGTGGTGGCCAAGCCGGCGGCGAAGCAGGCGGCTCCGGGCACGGAGTCACCTTCGACGACTGGCCGGACGACGATGAGGCCGAAGTCGCCCCACGCCGCCGGCCGGCATCTGGACGAGGCGCGGGTTCCTCCGCTGCACCGCCTGCTCGGGGCGGAGGGCAGAAGCGTCGCGCCGCCCAGGGTTTGTTCGGCAGTCGGACGAAGAAACCCAGGGGCGGGGCGCAGCAACCAGGCGGGAGGAGGCGGCCGCGAAGGCGGCTCGCTTCCGCAAGACGGTGAAGGAACCGCAGACCGTGTCGGCGTAAGTTCGACTTTTTTGTATACTCTTTTTCTTTCTTTTCTCTGGTGGTTCCTGAACCCTTGTCTTTTTCTCCAAACGATCAGAGCTCCGTTGTCGCTTGAGCGGGCGGCTGCCGCCTCCGTTGTCGAGTCGCCGAGGGGGTCTGGGAGCACCACTCTCCGCGTGGACCCCCGTGCCGACCTTCAGGGAGCGACAGAACGGAACACGCGGGAGGCGCGGGAGGAGCGGGAGGCGCGGGAGGAACGGGAGGCGCGAGAGGCGGAGGCACGGAAGGCGGCCGCCGCCTAGGCGGCGCAGGAGGAAGAGGCGGCGAAGGCGCTCGCCGACGCCGCAGCCAAGGCCCAAGCGGAGGCTGCAGCCGTGGCGGCGGCGGAGGAGGTCTTGATGGTCACCCCGCTGCGCGTCGTAGCGCCTGGGGACATGGAGCCCTCGCCAGAAGGGGCCAGCGGCGACCAGCCAGGACTGGAGAGGGACGACGATGTCGTCGTCCTGGAGAGGGCGCCGGTGCCGACCCCGCCAACTCGGGCGGCTCAAGGCGGCCGGCCTGATCTGCCGCCTGCGCAGTCTGCGGGGGGCGAGCCGGCCGCAAGGACTGAGATGGCAGTCCGGATGCCGCTGAGCCGTCGTGCGGGGAAGACTGCGTCGGAGCCACAGAAGGCCGCGTCGGAGCCGCAGCCGCCCGCGGGCTCCAGCTCATCGGCCCGGGATGTGGAGGTGGCCAGCGCTACCTCGGGGTGGACGCCAGGCGGAGGGACAGCCGAGATGAACGTGGCCGCGCAGGACGTCCGGACCCGGCTTCAGGCCCAGGCTACGGCGCTGAGGCAGTTCACCGACGAGTTCCTTGCGACGCGGGCGCCCATTCGGGTTAGTCTTCCCATCTTGCTTCTTCTTGATCTTGATTTCTTCTTGATCTTGATTTCTTCCGTGGGGGCGCGTCAGCGCACCCACTGGGTGTAGTCCCCGAGTTCCGAGTCGGCTGCTGAGCAGGCGGCTTGGAACTTCTTAGTGGATTTGTCTTTGCTATTCTTGTTCTTACTTCGATCTTCTGTCTATCTTGCAGGACTACCACAATCTTCGTGCGGCCGCCTTCAACTCCCAGGCTCGGGAGCTGACCCAGAAGACCGCCGACCTTACTGAGAGCCGAGGTACGTGCTTTGTTCTTTATCTCATGTGGGGGCGCGTCAGCGCACCCACTGGGTGTAGTCCCCGAGATTCGGGCCGACTGCTGAGCAGTCGGGTCGGATCTTCCTTGACGACTTCCTCTTACTGTTCTTTCTTTTTCTGCCGTCTCTGCAGCGGCCAACGCCGGTCTGAGGGCACAGCTGGGGGAGTCTCAGACTGCCCTTCGTGCCAAGGATGCCGAGCTCGCCGCCTTGGTGCAGGAACGCGACCGCCTGGCCAAGAAGTTGGCCGACCAGGAGGAAGGCCACAAGGCGGCTCTGAAGGCGGTGCAGGACCGCGAAGCCGCCCTCCAGGCCGAGTACGAGACGGAGGCGGCTGGCTGGGCTGAGGCCAGGCAAACTCTGATCTCTGGCTATGGTCAGATCGAAGATCTGGTTGACGGTAAGCCGCCTACCTCTTCGTCCTTTCTTGCCATCTGCCACTTTTGGCTCGTTTTCTGACTTGGTGCTCTTTTCTTCTTTTCTTGCGCAGAATATTTCCCTGGCTATTCTACCGCCGCCAACCAGACCATCGAGGCCCGCCGCCAGGCGCGGAGGCAGGCTGGCTTCGAGATTTCGCCAACCGCCGGCCGTTCGCTGGAGGAGCAGCTCTTGGCGATCCAGGCCCGCATCCAGCCGGCTCACCGACTGCTCCGCCGGCTTCAGCGTGCCGGGGCGCAAGTCTTGGCCGCCCTCTGGCCCGGCCAAGTGGTTCCTCGCACCCCCAGTCGGACTGCCGACTGGCTGGAGGTGGCAGTCGGCCGCTTCGAAGCCTGGAAGGCCTCGGCGGCTCGCTCCGGCGCCAGGCGGGCGCTGGAGTTCGTCAAGGCCTGGTATCCCGGCCTGAGCCTGGATCAGCTGGCTACCTGGCGGCAGCAAGCCGACACGGAGCTGGAGCCGGCGCGGCCGGCTATCATCCGGCGGGCTTCGGCGATCGCCGACTACACCGACACCAGCGTCTTCGCCCCCGAGGTAGATGACAACGGTGTCGCCCAGCCGGAGGAGTGGTTCAGGCTGAACCCGGCAGACGGTGAAGACTCGGCGGAGGAGATCGACTCCAGCGACGAGGGTGAAGAGGAGGAGGAGGAGGGTGAAGACGCCGAGCCGGCTGGTGGAGCAGCCGACCAGCCTCAGCCTGACCGCGCCTCCAGCACCACGTCGCGCGCGAGTGCGTCGCCTGCCGCTGGTGGTGACCAAGCCAAGACCCGCTAGGCGGCCACTCCTTCAGCCGGCGAGGCCGCCTTCACCGACCAGCTCGGCCTCCGCACCGCGCCTTAGTCTAGTCTGCCGTCTTTTGTTTTTCTGTCCTGTTACTTTTGGAACAATACTCTGTTAAGTCTGCACAATTCCACCCACTGGGGGTGTATTCGAACCATGTTGATTGCCGGCCTGTTGGGGGCTTTATATGTATATATAACTTATGCATGCATTTGGCTTTTCCTCGTACTTTGCTTTTTATCCTTCTGCTGTTTCCTTTGCCGCCCTCCCTTGGTTGCCGCCTCCCCAGTCAGACAGTTGCTCTGCAATCTGTAGCTGGAGGAGTGCTTGGCCAATTGGGGGGGGAGTACTCTAGCTTTGCTGGACTAAAGCTAAGTGTTGAGGAAGCCGGCCAGCCGGCTGTTCTGACAGCCGGCAGGCATGTTTGGAGGCCGTCTTTTTGCTATATAGGTTCGTTGTTCCTTAGCCATTTTTCGTGTGGGCATCCTTTCTGCCTTGCCTCTTGCTAGTCGGACAGTCGGTTCTTCGAGCTGCGACTTTCAACAAGAGAGGACTCGGGAGCCGGCACACTACTTTTCTGACTTCAGGTAGAACTTTTAATATAGCTCAAGGCGGCCAGTCCCCGGGCCGACTAGTCGAACCCGGTGCCAGACAAGAAATCAAATGTAATAATACATTCATGGATATGACACTTGTCATTCATAGATAAACAAAGGCAGTCCCCGAGTACTGTTCGGGGGGCCTGTTGGTTTGTACTTAATACAAAAGGGTAGCATGATACATACTGCTTTCAACTGTAAAATCGTCTCAGGAGGTTTGCGTTCCATGGTCGCTCCGACTCCTTGCCGGAGTCGTCTCTCTTGCGTGCTCTTGGTTTTTGCGCGTCGATCAGGTAGTAGGAGTCGTTGCCTAGTGCCTTGCTGATGACGAAGGGGCCTTCCCAAGGGGCCGAGAGCTTGTGCTGGCCGGCTGTTCGCTGGATCAGCCGGAGCACAAGGTCGCCCTCTTGGAAGGATCTTGGCTTGACCTTGCGGTTGTAGTAGCGGCGCAGCCCTTGCTGGTAGATGGCGGACCGGCTGAGTGCTAACAGCCGGCCTTCTTCCAGTAGGTCGACGCCGTCTTCTCTTGCTTCCTTGGCCTCCTCCTCCGTGTACATGGTGATCCGAGGCGAGTCGAACTCGATGTCTGTTGGGATGACAGCCTCGGCACCGTACACGAGGAAAAATGGAGTGAAGCCGGTTGACTTGTTGGGTGTAGTGCGCAGGCTCCAGAGGACAGCCGGCAGCTCATCGAGCCAGCAGCCGGCCGATCGCTCCAGTGGTACAACCAGTCGGGGCTTGATGCCGGAGAGGATGAGTCCATTTGCTCGCTCGACCTGGCCGTTTGACTGCGGGTGGGCAACGGACGCTAAGTCCAGTCGGATGCCCTGCGTCGCGCAGAAACGTGCCAGTGCTCCTTTGGCGAAGTTCGTGCCGTTGTCGGTGATGATGCTGTGCGGCACGCCGTACCGAGTAGTGATGTCAGTGATGAATGTCACGGCAGTCGGCCCGTTCAGCTTCTTAATCGGCTTTGCTTCGATCCACTTTGTGAACTTGTCCACAGCGACCAGTAGATGTGTCAAGCCGCCGCGGGCTGTCTTGAAAGGGCCCACCATGTCCAGTCCCCAGACGGCAAAAGGCCAGGTGAGGGGAATGGTCTTGAGTGCAGAAGCCGGCAGGTGTTGCTTGGAACTAAAAACTTGGCATCCTCTGCAGCTCTTGACTATTTCTTTAGCATCCTCCAAGGCAGTCGGCCAGAAGAAACCATGGCGGAAAGCCTTGGCCACAAGTGATCTTGAGGCTGCGTGGTGGCCGCATTCGCCTTGGTGGATGTCCTTGAGGATTGCCACTCCTTTTTCTGGCTCGACACAACGCTGGAAGACTCCAGTGACGCTGCGCTTCACAAGCTCTCTGTTGATTATTGCGTATGCTGCGGCTCGTCGTTGCACTAGTCTTGCTGAGATCTCATCAGCCGGCAGCTCTCTGCTGACTAGGAACTTGAGGATGGGCTGGGCCCATGACGGAGCTGTGACTTCTTCTTCTGTTAATGTAGCCACCATGACTCGGGTGGGTGGGTTGGGTGGCGTGGAATTGGAGTCGGCCACCGCTTCTTGTGTCGTTGCAGTCCCCGGGCCGACTGCTGCAGTCCCCGGGCCGGGTTCTGAAGTCTCCGGGCCGGGTGCGACTACGGCAGTCCCCGGGCCAGTTGTCGAAGTCCCCGTGCCGCCTGCGGGTTTCTCCAGTCGGATCCGGCTGCATCTGGCGCAGGCGGTACGAAGATAGAGTCCGACTCTGGAGACGGCTTGATGGACGGCTTGAGGAGGCGCTGGAGGGAGACGCCAGTCGGTATGGCTTGTCGGGTGGAGCCGATTCGTGCTAGGGCATCTGCTTGGTCGTTGTCGGCCCTTGGCACGTGAAGGAACTCGCACCCTTCAAAGTATCCGCTGATCTGCTGGACGAGGAATCGATAGCTCGCCATGTTCGCGTCCTTGGCGTCCCAGTCGCCAGACGACTGCTGGACCACCAAGTCTGAGTCGCCGTAACACAGGATCCGGCGTATGCCGAGCTCTTTGGCTAGCCGGAGCCCATGTACGAGCGCCTCGTACTCGGCCACGTTGTTGGAGGCGGCGAAGTGGATCTGCAGCGTGTACTTGAGCTTGTCGCCTTTGGGAGAGGTGAGGACGATGCCGGCTCCCAAGCCGGTGCGCATCTTGGACCCGTCAAAGTGCATCCGCCAATGGGTAGAGTCGGGAGCCGGCGGTAGGTACTGGGTCTCGGCCCAGTCGACGAGGAAGTCGGCCAATGCTTGGGACTTGATGGCGGTGCGGGGTTGGTAGAAGATCGTGTAGGGCGCCAGTGCAATGGCCCATTTAGCCACCCGGCCGGATGCATCCCGGCTGCCTATGATCTCGGCGAGCGGGGCGGCGCACACGACCGTGATGGGGTGCTCTTGGAAGTAGGGCTTAAGTTTCTTGGCAGCGAAGTACACCCCATAGCACATCTTCTGGTAGTGCGGGTAGTTTTGCTTTGAGCTGGATAGCACTTCGCTGAGATAGTACACCGGCCTCTGGACTAGCTGGGCTCGGCCTTCTTCCGGGCGCTGGACCACAACAACAGTACTGACGACTCGGCTAGTCGCGGCGATGTAGAGGAGCATGGGCTCCTTCTCAGTCGGCGCCGCCAGGACAGGCGGAGTGGTCAGCATTTTCTTCAACTCATGGAAGGCTTGGTCGGCTTGGTCATTCCACTCGAAGTGAGTGGACTTCTTCATGAGTCGGTACAGGGGGAGAGCCTTCTCTCCTAGTCGGCTGATAAAACGATTCAGGGAGGCTAAGCAGCCAGTGAACTTCTGCACATCTCGCAGTTTGGTGGGAATCTCCATCCTCTCGATGGCCTTGATCTTGACAGGGTTGCATTCGATGCCGCGTTCGGAGACCAGGAAGCCTAGCAGCTGGCCGGCTGGCACTCCGAACACGCACTTCTCGGGGTTGAGCTTGATTTGGAATCGGCGCAAGTTGGCGAATGTTTCTTTCAGGTCTTCCAGCAAGGTACCGCGCTTCTCTGTCTTCACCACAATGTCGTCTACATAGACGTGGGCATTTCTGCCGAGTTGTTTCAAGAGGCATTTCTGCATGCAACGCTGAAAAGTGGCACCGGCATTCCTCAAGCCGAATGTCATAGTCAGGTAGCAGAAAGCTCCAAAGGGTGTGATGAAGGCAGTCTTCAGGCGGTCAGCTGGGTCCAACTTGATCTGATGGTACCCTGAGTACGCATCCAAAAAACTTAACAGCTCGCATCCGGCTGTGGAGTCTATCACTTGGTCAATCCGTGGCAGAGCAAACGGATCCTTTGGGCAGGCCTTGTTCAGGCTGGTGTAGTCTATACACATACGCCACTTGTTATTCTTCTTCAGAACCAGAACTGGGTTGGCAAGCCATTCTGGAAAGAACACTTCCATGATAAAGCCAGCGGCAAGGAGCCGGGCTATCTCTTCTCCCACGATTCTTCGCTTCTCTTCTGATAGTCGGCGGAGGGGTTGCTTGACCGGCTTCGCGTCAGCGCGGACATGTAATTTGTGCTCGGCGAAATCCTTCGGGACACCCGGCATGTCCTTTGGGGACCATGCAAAATGTCTCGATTCTCACGGAGGAGGTCGATGAGCTCGCCTTCCTATTTACTGTCCAAGTTCGCCCCAATGACAGCGAACCTCTCCGGGTTCTCCGGGTCCAGAGGTATCTTCTTCGTCTCTTTGGCAGGCTGGAAGGAGCCCTGCGCATCACAATCTTTGGGGTTGGGGGACAGGGCCGGCTGCTTGCCGGCCATGGCCACAACCCGTTCCAGCATCTTCTTCTCTTCTGCCACCACGAGGGACTCGGCCAGCCAGCTGCTGGCCATGGCGCACTCGATGGACTTCTTGTAGTCGCCGGCTACCGTGATGATCCCCTTCGAGCTCGGCATCTTCATCTTCAGGTAGGCGTAGTGGGGCACAGCCATGAACTTGGCCAGAGCAGGTCGGCCAAGCAGAGCATGATAGGGGCTCTCCAAATCCACTACCTCGAACCAGATTGCTTCTCGGCGAAAATGATCTTTGTCTCCGAAGAGAACATCCATTTTAATCTTGCCGATTGGGGAGCAAGACAAGCCGGGGACGATACCATGGAAGACGGTGCGGCTCGGCATGAGCTGCTTCGCTTTGATGTTCAGCTTCTCCATGGTATCGCGGTACAGTATGTTGATACTGCTTCCGCCATCTATCAGGACGCGGGAGAATCGGGCAGCTCGCCTCTCCGTCGCGAGGGTGACATCCAAGACCATTGCATAGGAGCCAGGAGAGGGCATCACCTCTGGGTGGTCGGCCTGGCTCCAGCTGATTGGCTTCTCTGACCAGTGCATGAACTCGGGGGTGCTAGAGGCGACTGCATTAACTTCTTGATGCTGTCGGCGTCGACTGCGCTTGTCGTCGGCTTGACTGGTGAAGACGACGTAGGCGGCGTGCTCTTCGGGGAATTCGTCTTGGATGGCGCCGACTGCCGGCCGAGCCGCCGGCTGCTGGGGGGCTGGAGGCGGCGGACCGGGAGGCGGAGGCGGCAACATCCCCTCGCCCTTGGTGATGCGGGTGAGCCAATGGCATTTCCGGGTTGTGTGGTTGGACGGCTTCGCGCCGCTGTGGAATTTGCAGGGGGCATCAAGAGCCTGTTCGTAGGAGAAAGCCGGCTGCCAAGCCGGCCTGCCACCCTTCTTCTTGGGAGCGGGCCGTTCTTCGGGCTGCTCATCTTCAACGGTGGCCACCTGCCGACTGGTGGAAGTCGGCATGGGGGCCTTGCGCTTGTGGTCGTTCTGGTAGGGGCGCCGATTAGGGTCGCCAGCCGGCGTCTTAGGAGCCGGAGCAATCACCTTCCCCGAGGCGTCTACTCGGAGCTCGGTCTTCATTGAGGAGTCGGCCGTGGCGTACTTGTCCGCGATGACCAGCAACTCGTCGAGGGTAGCCGGCTCGTCGCAGAGGAGTCGGTGCTTGAGGAGGGTGCCCTCTCGGCACCCGGCGGTGAAGTACTCGATGGCCTGGACCTCATGCACCCCCTCGCAGGAGTTGCGGAGCTCGGCCCACCGCGTGAGGTAGTCGCGGGTCGACTCGTTGGGCCCTTGGACGCAGAGGGAGAGCTGGCGAGGCTTGGGAGGCCGCTTGTAGGTGCTGGTGAAGTTGCGGACGAAGACTTCTGTGAAGTCCAGCCAACTGTTGATGCTGTAGGGCTTGAGGCTGTTGAGCCATGTGCGCGCCGTGCCTTGCAGCATGAGGGGGACGTACTTCACGGCGACGCGCCGATTGCCGTTGGCTATGCTGACGGCCGTGGAGTAGTCGATGAGCCAATCTTCCGGCTTCACTGAGCCGTTGTACTTGGGCGTGTCTCTGGGGAGCGAGAACCCTTTGGGGAAGGGCTCGTCGCGGATGCGGGGGCCAAAGCATGGCGGGCCGACATCGTCTTCTTCTTCTAACGCCAAGGATCGAGCAAGGCGGTCGATCCGGTGGCGGGCGTCGTTCTCGCCGACTCCTTCTCGGCGGCCGAGTCGGTCGCCAAGAGTCGGGTGCGTGATAGGCGGCGGGGTGAGACGTCTTTCTCTTCGAGGCGGGGAGGAGGCAGATTTCCTTGGTGCTCCACCGCTCGAGGGCGGCCCTCCGCGTCGCGCTCGATGGTGATGCGAGTCCGGCTGCGGCTGGCAGCCGGCTCCTTGTCTTTCTTCTGGCGTGCGCCGCTCGCAGTCGGCGAGCGGGACGTCGCGGCGTGCTCCCGGCGCGGGGGATGACTATCAGCACGGGCGCCGGCTTCGTGCCGTTCTGCAGCCGCGTCGATCAGCTGCTGGATCCGTCTTGTCATGTAGGGGAGCTCATCGGCTCCCAGCCCATTGAGCTCTTCTGCGGCCGCCTGAGCGGCTCGCAGATTCTCGAGCGGGGTGGCGTAGACGGGGCGATCCGCCCCCAGCATGCTGGCGACGGCCGCGCCGCGCTTCTGGACGAAGCCGGCTCGGCTCGGGCCGCTAGGCGGCGGCGTACCGAAGGCGGCGCGGTCGACTTCGCGCTGGTGGGCTTCGGTGAGGCGTCTCATGGAGGCTATCTTCTGGCCTTCCGCGATGAGGGCGAGGCGGCGTGCCTCCAGGGTCTCGGCGTCGGCATCGGCCGGGATGGGGACGGAGAGGTCGTGCATCGCCGCTTGCAGGGCGTCGTGGGCGTTCTCGCCCGAGTTGGCGACGTGGCTGATGACCAGCACTTCGGTGACAGCGCTGCTGCCGCTGTCAGCTCGAGGGAGGGGATCGTCGAAGACCACCACGTCGGAGGGGTAAGCGTCGAGCGATGCCGTGTCGGAGTCGACAAGCATCGGGTCGGTGGAGCCGACCGACTCCACATCTGCAGCAGGCTCGCTGGAGACGTGAAGCTGGTCGAGGAGGCTGACGAGGCGGCTCTCGGGGTAGTCCGTGCCTGCGTCGGACGCAGGCTCGTCGGAGATGCGAGTCTCGCCGAGCAGATCGGCGAGGCAGCTCGCTGCGCAGGCGTCGTCGACGCCTTGCAGCGCGTCGAGGCAAACGCCATCGGGCGCAGCAGGCTGGCTGCGCTCGCGGGGGAGGAAGAGGGTTCCCGTCCAGAACAGGTCTCCGGACGACGGTGCACCTGGCCCCACGGTGGGCGCCAAATGTCGGGTGGTTGGTGCGACATATGCCAACGGGTGGCTTATCATTGTGGGTGCCAATAAGACGTCGCCGGTGCCTGGAAACGGGATGAGGCGAAGACATGCACGCCGGCGGATCTTACCCAGGTTCGGGGCTCTCCGAGGAGATAACACCCCTAGTCCTGCTCTGCGGGGTCTCCGCATGATCACTAGATCAGTAAAAGTAGCTACAATCGCTCCTAGAGCTGTTGGGTTCAAGGGAGAAGAAGAACAAGGCTAGCTCTCACTTCTCTCTCTCTATGGTGTGTGTGCTATGCTCAGAAGCCAACCCTTTGCATGGGTGCTCCGGGGGGTTTATATAGGCCTACCCCCCGGGGGTACAATTGTAATCCGGCTGGGCTCTGGTCCCAGCCGTCAGTGTCTACGCTCGCCGGCTTCTCCGCCGGTTGTTGGGGCCCGCCGACTGGTGGGTCCTGCCGGCTGCCGGCCTCTTGGTCGACAGGCCGGCCCCACCGCCTAGGATCTTGTCGGCGGCTGCTTACTGTAGCCTCGCCCCTGATGACGAGGGCTTGTTGAGGTAATCGTGGCTACAGTGGGCCTTCTCGAGGGTCCTCACTGTAGCCTTACCTCGTCTTGTCTCCTTAATGGGGCGCATGCTTCGAGGGAGGGGGTAGCCGGCTTCTGGGGGCCGGCTATGCCCTTGGCCGACTGGGGGAGGCCGGGCCGCCTCCGCGCTTCTCTCTGGCCGAGGGGACCCGCCGCCCGTGGGCCGTACGGGAGTCTGTCGTGGATGACGTTGAGGCTAGCATGGCTACAGTGCCGAGCCGAACGGGAGACGGCCGTCCCGTACGGCCTCCTGTGGCCATGCCTGCCTCGGGCTTCGGGGGTAGTGGGCCGCACTGTGGCCACACCCCGTCTTGTCACCGTTATGTGGGTGTAGCTTTGGTGGTTGTGGTCTCGGCCGGCTTCTTGGAGTCGGCGCTCTTCGAGCCGGCTTCCTGGAGTCGGCCACCCCGCGGATATCCTAGGGGGGGAGGTTGCTGAGGCTGGGCCGCCTCCCGTGAGTCGGCTTCGGGGGTAGACGGCCAGGGGAGGTGGTCCAATGCTTGGAGTGCTTGGAGGCCCAAAGGCCTGATAATTTTTCAGAAGAACCAGGGGCAGCCGGTTAGGCTACCTGTGGCCATTTACTCCGACACACACTCTCCCCGCTCATTGCTATGCTTCTCCTAGATAGATCTTGCGTGATCGTAGGTAAATTTTTTGAATTACTACGTCCCCCAACACTGGCCACGATATGGTCCCTCTCGGCCAGCCCCCCGGGCGCGGTCCTGGGATGGCTGCAAGGTCATTCCTTGGTCGTCTCGAGCGCGCCCCTCCAGCGGCTGCCATCACTCCTGCCCGTTCGGCAGAGGATGTGGCGTGCCTGGCAGCAGCCATGGGCTCCATCCTCGTGGCCCTCCCCTCCCTCCCGGTGGCGCGACCCTGCTTGCCGCTGGTACTTGTGTTGGGCGCGGGCCCGCGGCCGGTTGCAGGGGTGCTCGTGGCTTGCCTCGTGCAGGCTCCCCTCCTTCGGCGGCCCTTCCCCCCTCGATTCAAGATGACGGCTCTTGCGCGACTGTGGCGAGGTTCCAATGGTAGTGGCAGGTTCGCGGCACCTCGCGGCCGGTGCTTGCTGGCGCTGCACCGGCCCCGGCGGCCTCGAACCCGCGTTCTCCGGTGTCCAAGGCTTGCTGGCGTTCCATTCCGAGCGGTTTCGGCCTCGGTGACCAATAGCTGCGTCCCCTCCAGCTCGTCTGGTTCGCTGGTGTTCTGATGGTTACTGCCAGGCAACTCGGATTTGCGTCTCTCCATTCCTAGGTTGCCGGCGCTACCGGCCACCGTCGCCTCCCCCTCGTGGTGGTCTTTGCTTCACTGTCGGCCCTACCTTGTACACCTCAAAGACTCGCCTTTTGCCTGGTCCATTGCTCTTGGGTTCGGAGGCGGTGCCACCCTCCGGCGGCAGGTGCAGCGAAACCAACCCGACCAGTGTTGGCCTCCTTATCGTCGATCCCATTGCCGGCGGCTATGGGATTGCTCAGTCTCAGGCCAGGGGGAAAGCCCTGCTCGGCTTGCCCGTGCTGGCAGCGGCGGCGCCTGTGGGTGCTGTTTTCCTTCTTGGAGGCGTTGATACGGCCTTTAGTTGCGCCCCTCTTCGAGCTCAGGGGAAACCCTAGGCCTGGCTCCTCCGGACCGGATGGCTACGGCGTTTCGGCGTTGTCTTCCTTCTTGAAGGCGCTACCTTGCTCGCTCGCGGTGTCCCCGGTGATGGCCTTGATGATGTGTTCGCCTCTCTTGGTTTTGGATTGGTTGGTTTCGGCTCTGTTGTTTCTTCTGTTCGGGCTAACCATCCCTTGTCTCTCTGCTCCGGGCGTCATGTTCACGCCTGTCTGTGTTTGTGTCATGTGTTGTATCCTACACCGCACTATTTCTACTTCTTCTATCAATGAAATGATACACAAGCTTTACGTATTCACCAAAAAACTTTCCCAACACATGCCATGTAAACACACCGCCACCGCACCACCATCGCCTCATCCCCGCCTGCATTGCTGCACTGCAGTACCACACGTGAAGCCCCCGCACCACACGCTGGTGTCTTCCTTGCATGTGAGAGAGAAAGAGATTAGGCACTGATGGATGGGACACATATGCCAAGCTAAGTATAGGGGAAGCTGTATAAAGCGGAACATTGGTGAAAACCAATATATTTAGGATGTGTCTAGGTCTCAATCGAACCAAGTCTCAGTCAAGTGATATAGTATATAAGAAAAAAAATGAAAACTAAAATGAAACTCTTGTAAGAATCTCCATGCAAGATAACATCGACTGAGACATAACGAAGTCTTAGTCGACTCAGACTTAGCAAAACTGATATATTTATTGGGATAGCTCTATAGACAGTTATACGGGGTGGTTTTATTGGGTATATATATAGCTGCCGGAGATGCTCTCATACAAGAGTGATTGACAAAAGACTACCACTTTTGTGACGCCCCCGATTTAATCGTACACTAATCATGCACGCAAATGTGTACGATCAAGATCAGGGACTCACGGGAAGATATCACAACACAACTCTAAAAACATAAATAAGTCATACAAGCATCATAATACAAGCCAGGGGCCTCGAGGGCTCGAATACAAGTGCTCGATCATAGACGAGTCAGCGGAAGCAACAATATCTGAGTACAGACATAAGTTAAACAAGTTTGCCTTAAGAAGGCTAGCACAAACTGGGATACAGATCGAAAGAGGCGTAGGCCTCCTACCTGGGATCCTCCTAAACTACTCCTGGTCGTCGTCAGCGTCCTGCACGTAGTAGTAGGAACCTCCGGTGTGGTAGGAGTTGTCGTCGACGGTGGCGTCTGGCTCCTGGGCTCCAGCATCTGGTTGCGACAACCAGGAAGAATGGAAAGGGGGAAAAGAGGGAGAAAAGCAACCGTGAGTACTCATCCAAAGTACTCGCAAGCAAGGATCTACACTACTTATGCATGGGTATCTGTGTAAAGGGCAATATCGGTGGACTGAACTGCAGAATGCCAGAATAGAAGGGGGATAGCTAATCCTATCGAAGACTACGCTTCTGGCAGGCAGCATGTAGAAGAGAGTAGATGATAAGTTCACCAAGTAGCATCGCGTAGCATAATCCTACCCGGCGATCCTCCCCTCGTCGCCCTGTGTGAGAGCGATCACCAGGTTATATCTGGCACTTGGAAGGGTGTGTTTTATTAAGTATCCGGATCTAGTTGTCATAAGGTCAAGGTACAACTCCGGGTCGTCCTTTTACCGAGGGACATAGCTATTCGAATAAATAAACTTCCCTCCAGGGGTGCACCACATAACCCAACACGCTCGATCCCATTTGGCCGGACACACTTGTCGGCATTCTGGGAACGGGGGTCCCTAGACTTGCCTGCCTGCGGCCCACGGCGTGCTAAGCCAGCGGGCCGTGCAGCCCATCTTCATCAACAAAGCATTCAAGACCCTCGTGAGGGGCCAAGCCTCGCGACGCGGACGACGCAGGACCTCCTCAGGAGTGGCCTAGCCAGGTGGGCTCACGAGGTGCGGGGCAAACCTCACGAGGCTCTCGTGACGTGAGCCATGATGATCGGCACCAGGCGGGCGCCAGCGCGCGCAGCGTCCTTGTTTCCTCTTTGGTGCTAAGGAGGCCAGCGCAGGCGAGGAGTACCGAGGCATCAGGCAAAGGTTGCCATATCGGTGCAACGAGACCAAGACCAGAAGGACGGCAAGACGGAGGCCATCGTGGAGCCCAAGACGGCGTCACCACCAGAGCCTTTTGCAGGCGAAGACCGCTTTTGTCAGGATAGCTTGTACTAGCTGTCCCCCTTCAAATTTGCCCGCCATTGTTGGCTCCCTTCCCGCTCAACATTTGGGAAGAGGACCAGGGCCTATATAAGTAGAGCTAGCCACCATAGTAGGGGCATCAAGCAGTTCATCCAGCTCTCACCCGCTAGTTCACAAAGCACAAGAACACCCCAACCTCAGGATGCTGTTCTTCCCTTTGTACCGTTCTTCATCAGCCCAAGAGGCAATCCACCACCACCACATTGGAGTAGAGTATTACACCACAACGGTGGCCCGAACCAGTATAAATCTTGTGTCTTTCTGCGTTGCGAGTTCGTCGAGTTCATCCGCGAGATCTTAGTGAGCTAGGGCGTAGATCGGTAGGAGGGAAAGACTTCGCGCGCACCCCAGAGTTCGAACCTTAAGGGTTTGCCGGAACCCCACATCCGACATTTGGCGATCCAGGTAGGGGTGCGCCGTAGCTTCCCTCTTGTCGATCAGTCGACCCGTCGCTCCGTCGTCTCCATGGCAGATACTCGCCGTGCTCGAGCTGAGCGTCGGGCTGCCCTCACCGCCTGTGTTGCTCAGACGGTTCCCGTCGGCGGCCACCTCGTCGTTCTCCGTCTCCCGCTGGCAACGCTGCCACTGGCCCGGCGGGGAACGAGCAGCAGGCGTCCTCGCTGCATCCATCGGTGCGGCAGGACGGCCTCACCGCCACCCCGTCGCTGACCCCGGCCGGTTCTTTGTCTCATGCACGCCGCGCTCCCATGGAGGCGAGGGCCGCGCTCCTCGCGGCGAACGAGCTCCTGCGCTACCGCCCAGTCGATGACCTCTACGAAGAGTGGCTCAATCGCGTCGCCGAGCTCGTCCACGCCGCAGGGGGCTCCCCAACGTCGTCCCTCTCTCTGCCTCACCCTCAGCCAGCCACGGGCGACGAGGCTCATGGCGCACCTCCACCACCTCTGCCCCAAGACTGTGCCTTGGCACCAAGGCGCGCGGCCCCGCGGCGCGATCCACCATGCCCGGTGCCCGCGCGTGAAGAGAGAAGCTGCCAAGAAATCCCACGGCCGCGAGAAGCTGCACCCGCGCTCCCCGCGCCGCCTCGTCAAGACCGCGCACCGCCCGCAGCGGCGCCGCGTGGACCCCATCAAGACAAAGCTCCACCCCTGAGGCGGCCTCCGGCAACCACGGCCGGCTGCCGCGCCTTCACCCCCGAGATGCGTAGCGTCGCCTGGCCAGGCAAGTTCAAGCCGGATCTGCCTCCCCGCTACGACGGCACCGCCGATCCCGCGGAGTTCCTGCAGCTCTACGAGCTGAGCATCGAAGCGGCCAACGGCGACGAGAAGTTCATGGCGAACTGGTTTCCCATGGCTCTCAAGGATGGAGCCCGCTCCTAGCTCCTGAACCTGCAGCACGGCTCGATCTCCTCCTGGGACGAGATGCGCGACCGCTTCGTCGCCAACTTCCAGGGGACTCGCGACCGCCCGCCGGCCACGGGTGACCTGCGCCGCATCAAGCAACAACCAGGAGAGACCCTCCAGAAGTACATCCAACGCTTCAACAACACTCGCCTCAAGATCCCCAAGGTCACAGACGAGGCCATCATCTCCGTGTTCTCAGACGGCGTCAATGACGTCAAGATGAAGGAAGAGCTCGCTATCCACGAGGAGCTGTGCACATCTCAGGAGCTGTTCAACCTGGCGACCAAGTGTGCAAGAGCTGAGGAGGGGTGCCTCTCCCTCCTCGAGCTACCAGCTGCGGGAGCAGAGGAGAAGAAAACCAAGGCCAAGGACGTGAAGCGCAAGGAAGCGACAGTGCTCGCAGCGGAGCCCGACACCAAGCGGGGCAGAGATCAGCCCGAGTCATCCAAGAACAGCCGACCGTTCTGCGCCTTCGACAACCTGAACACCCACAACACCAGTGACTGTCAAGAGCTCAGGGCCATTCGCGAAGGACGTTTCGGTCGACGCCCCGAGCGCAACGACTGGGGCTATGGCCGTGGAGGAGGACGTGGAGGCGGACGCTGGGACGACCGTGGCCCGCGCCAAGAGTGGCGCAGCAGGCCTCATGAGGACCGCTGGCAGGACCATCCTCGCGAGGGCGCCTGGAGGGACCAGCCTCGTGAGGATCGCCCTCAGGGCAACGCCGGTCTTCCCCCGCTGCCGCCACCACCAAGAAGGAGCGACGATCACCATCAGGACGAGGGGGCTAGGGGCTTCCAGGAGCCGCGTGCAATCGCCTGCATCTTGGGCGGCGCCCAGGCCCCATCCTCTCAGCGCATCTTCAAACAGTTCGCTCGTGAAGTGAATGTGGTGCTCCCCAAGCTCGAGGCCATGCGCCCGCTCAAGTGGTCCCAATGCGCCATCACTTTCAACTCGGCAGATCAGCTCAAGTGCGCGGCCACCGCTGTCGCCCTCCCGATGCTGTGCTCTCCAGTCATCAACAATGTGCAGGTTACCAAGACCCTCATAGACGGCGGTGCAGGGCTCAACGTCCTGTTCGTTGGCACGTTCGACAACCTCCAAGTGCCAAATGAGCAGCTCCAGCCTACCAAGCCTTTCTCGGGTGTGACCGATGGTTCCACCACACCGATAGGGCAGGTCCGCCTGCCTGTCACCTTCGGAGAGCGCAAGAACTACCGCACCGAGCTCATCAACTTCGACGTCGCGCACATCCGCCTGCCGTACAACGCCATCCTCGGGTATCCGGCCCTGGCCAAGTTCATGGCAGTCACCCATCACGGCTACAACGTCCTCAAGATGCCGGGAAGCGGCGGAATCATCACGGTCCGATGTGAAGAAAGAGATGCGGTGTGCTCCCTTGAGCGCGCCTTCCAAGCTGTAGCAATCAACGACCCCGACAGCAGGAGTGAGGGCCCTCCGGAGGCCCTCACCAAGAAGAAGAAGCAACAGCGCTGTGCCGGACCTTAGGAGGATGGCATCGCGGCTGGAGCCTCGTCAGGATCAGCGCCCGCTCCAGGGGCACCTCCCTCCATCGCATAGGAAGGCGCGCCCGGTGCCCTCCTCGGGCAGGGCTCGGGGGCTCTCTTCTGGAGGGCCTCAGACCTTGCCAACCTCATGAGGGAGGTGCTTGGGCACCACTTGGAGGCGTGCTTCGCGACACGTTTCCCTCAGGAGAACACATGGCAAGGAGTGCCCACCACTCATGAGTTCATCACCAAGACCACTCAGGAACTGCAAGACGCAAGGGCCATGCGCGGCGACAGCCGCTCACGAGGCGCTGCTCCCCATCCAGGCGAGGATGTCGGGCTGCGTGTCTGCACCGAACTCCCAGGGCTCAACAGGGCCGCATCTCAGGAGCGTTTCTGGCCTTCGCGTGTGGGCCGTTATGAGGGCCCGCCACACAGCTACGTTCGCATGCCCTTCGGCTTATCGAGCGTGACGTCAGCCTATCAGCGCAACATGCGGCGTGTCCTGGCGGCTCAGGAGGCCAGGTACCACGCTGTCCTGGAAGAGATGGAGACGTTCTTCAGGGAACCTCCCGAGCCCCCAGAGCCTCCCGAGGCTCGGGGCCCCGGTGGCTCGTGAAGAGTCATTCCTTCGATGCACGCCTTCAGGTGCACCAACTCTACTTCGTCTACAGAACCAGGTGACACATTCCAAGCTCGTTTAGCTAGGAGCGCCCCTCGGGCTGCATTATTCCTAGGCCGCATGGGTCCGTCCCTGTGGCATGTATCCCTTTTGCTTATGTCTTTAGCTTACCTTGCTGGGGGCGCCCCTCGGGCTGCATCATCCCCAAGCCGCTCGGGCCGGACCCAGTGGCATGTATCTTCCTGCATTTACCCAAGCTGATTTGCCTTCCATGCTTAACCTGCCTACGGTTATCACCTGCTCGATCGCCACCCGCCGCGGGTCCATTCACCCCGTGCAATTCACTTGCGCCTTAAAAGGGGGGCTCCTGAGCATCGCGACTCAAGAGCTCTTACTGGCTCTCCAGCCCTCACCCCCTGGCCTTGACCACGACATCGTGACCTGGCATACCAGCGGCGGCTGAGCTCGCTCGAGGGCCGGGACCTGAGGACGTAGAGTGCTTGCACCTAACCGCCTTGCAGGAACATACAGTCACCAAGACTCAAGACCAGGCGCAACCCGCCTTGAGGTAGGGCCTCGTGAGTCCCGCGCTGACTCACGAGTGCCCAGATACACCTCGCAGCCCTGCCGTGCAAGCCACGTGTCAGGGCGGGGCTGTACACGCCCTGGGGGATCCTCCCGGAGGGGGGCCCCCATCCCATGCACAAGTGGAAGCACCATGCTTCGCGCTGGCCTTCGACACTGCCGAGGAGCGGCTATGCCCGTGCACAAGAGGAAGCACTATGCTCCGCGCTGATGATAAACAACTAAGGGCGGCCCCACGGTCGTACCAACCTTAGGGAGCCCAGAGCTCAGCGTCCAGCCTCACCGCAACGCCTCCCCTCGGGAGAGCCGCGCGAGGGGGCTGGGCACGGGGGCTGCGCTCGGGTCATGCCCAAGCGCACGCCACCCAACCAGGTCTCCCGAACCTGGGCGTCACGCGCCCCTCCTAAAGCCTCGGTGAGGGCAGGTATGGAAATTGTTTGCACGTCAAGGGGGACTCCTGAGCATCGCGACTCAGGAGCCTAACTGGTCACGTAGCCCCTCACTCCTTGGTCCGTCCTGGTCTCCGGTCGGCTCAATGGCGGTTGAGGTATGCGTGGGGCCAGGCCCTGCCGATGTAGAACATTAATCTATCCTCGCGTACTCTCCCTATAAGCTATTTGCGCGTCAAGGAGGACTCCTGAGCATTGCAACTCAGGAGCCTAACTGGTCACGTAGCCCCTCACTCCTTGGTCCGTCCTGGTCTCCGGTCGGCCCAATGGCGGTTGAGGTATGCGCAGGGCCGGGCTCTGCCGACGTAGAACACAAAGCGGATAGGAAGAAAATTGCAAAATCTTGAAGCAAATATTACAAACATATCGTCCTCACAATATCAAATGAAAAGTCTAAACGCCTTCACGAGGCCTGATGCATGGTGCAGGAGCAAAACAGGAAACTAGCTGTAGGTCACCCCTGGACACCGCCTCGCCCGCAGAAGGTGCTCCATCCCAGGTAGCGACGCCTTCACCTGCACCACCAGCCGCAGGGTCGACGGCATCGCCAGACAAGGGTGAGGAGGCAAAGCCACGGAACTTCTCTAGCAGGGCCTCCACCTGACCTTGCACAGCTGCGGCGGCGGCCTCACAGTCATCCTCAGCCACGGGCTCCAGCAGCTCCTCAAGGCGAGCGTTGGGGTCGCGAAGGTGCAAGTGGCTGAAAATGCGGGTCAGTGCAGCTGAAGATAGGACGCGAGCCTCTGCCTCCGCCATAGGACCGACGCCGTCAATGACTTCCTCGAGCGCCTTCACCAAGAGAGGAAGCAATCGGGCGGGGCCATCCTCGTCGGTGGCCAGTGACTTCTCCAGGCCGTGCTCGTAGAGCGTCATCAGTGCCTTGCGAAATCTCTTCTCGAGATCGGCAAAGGCCACGCGGTCTTCGGCTAGGACTCACGCCTTGGCATCAAGATCGGCCTCCCTCGCCTCCATCTTCCGCTCCAACTCTTCCAACCGGTTGCGCTCGGCGGCCTGCGTCTTCCCCAACTCCGCCAGCTCAGCATCACGGTTCTTGACGGCATCCTCCCGGGCCTTCATCTCCTCCGCCTTCGCTTGGCGGCAGCGTGCTTCATCGGTGTGCTTATCGCGCAGGCTCTGCAACTCGTCCTCCAGCACTTGGCAGCGGTCACGGGCGGCCTTGGCGTCTTTCAGCGCCATCTCACGATCGGCTGCAGCGTTGGCGGCACTTTGCTTCTCCTTCTCGAAAGCCGCAGCGGCCTGGCCCAGTGCCGCGCGAACCGCCAGGTCGGAGTGAAGCCAGCCAGAGGCCAGCTCCAGGCGCCCGGCCACCAGGAGTGGGTCCGCGCCCAGGAGATCTGCCTGGAACTGGGTCATCTCCGAAAGAGCACGTTCCAGAACAGCAGCAGGAGTAGAAGAACCAGGGAGTGGAGGTGCAGCAGTGGGAGGAGGCGACATCGTCACCAGGGCCTGGGAGATCGCGGTTTCCGGAGCAGCCGGGACCTCATCAGCCGCACCAGGCGCCGGCACTTCCGGAACCAGCGGGGCCATGGGGGCTGATTCCACATGGCGATGCTCCTCTTGGCCCCGCGAGGACGACTGGGCTGGGGAGATGCGGGCGCTACTGCCTCCTTTCTCTGCGGAGGGAGGCACGACCTCCGCATCCTCCTTCCTCTTCTTCACCGAAGGCGTCGGCCTGATCAACCAAGGGCGAGCATCAGGAAATGACGAGTACAAATAAGGACAACGTGAAGCTTAAGACACTTACCGATCCACCGCGACATACTTCCGCTTGGGGAGCTTGAAGCCTGACAGCATCGGGACCTGAGGAGCAGGCGTTCGGGTTCCGACGGCGGTAGGCGGTGCGGAGGTAGAGCCGGAGCCAGCCCCAGGAGGTGTCGGGACGGAGGCGGCATCGCGAGGCACCAGCGACGACCTACCCCTCGTCGGGATAAGGGGCTGCTCCCTCTCCTCCTGGCGGGCGTCGGCCTCGGCATCGTCAGGAAGGGCGCGGAGGATCTCGGCCTTGCTCAGAGGGGAAGTCTCCCCCACCTCTACATGAGTCTTCTCCGAGTCCACCTCCTCTTCCCCCTTCCCACGGGACTCGTCAGAGGACACCTCCACCGGCTTCGGTGCCGCAGGGGCTCCCGGGAGCGCCGGCAGCACCAGCCCGCGCGCGTCAAAGGTCGGCCTGGAGGCGACGAATTCCTCCCGGTCCCTGCATTGGAACAGGGGAGCGAAGGCGCTTGGCGGGTACTCCTGGTTGTCCCCAACTATGAGACACAAGACAGCGGCCAATTCATCGTCAGGCAGGGCCCCCGGCCTCAGGCGGGTCTTGTTTCCCTCTTCTTCAAGCTCCCACAGGGGGCGCGCGCGCTTGGAGTGGGGCAACTCGTAGCATCAAGAATTCCCTCAGGAGCATTGCCCCCGTCACCTTGGCTGCCCTCGCGTTGCCAGGCTTCAGGTCAATGTGCATCTGCTCCAACACCGTCAACGCCCTCTCATCGGCAAGCTCCGCCTTGGGCCACCCCTTGTTGAGCTGGGGCGCCCTCGTCGATAACACCAGGCGCGGATCGGCGCACTTGGCGTCCATCATGACCCATTTGGAGCGGATATTGTCGGCCCTCTTCCCGGTGCTCGAGATCGAGTTGGCCTTGCCAGACGCGACGAAGTTGGCGCATCCGGAGAGTGGCCCATCGGTGACGCGAAGAAAGAAGAAGTGGCGCAGAAGCGCCACGGGCGGCAGCACGCCCAGGTACTCCTCGCAGTAGTAGGCGAAGATGGACAAGAGGAGGACAAAGTTGGGATGGAGATGCAACGCCAGCAGCCCGTAGTGGTCGAGGACTTCATAAAAGAAGTCGGATAAGGGAGGAACCAACCCGACGGCAACGCTGCTCGAGAAGAAGGGGAAGAAGGTGCTTTCCTCAGGCTCCGGCATGTCGGAGGCAAGCCGGAGCTCCGTCTCCCCCCACTCATTGCTCTCCCCCGCCGTCAGCAGGCGCACGGAGGCGAGGCTTTTTTCTGTGACGGTGGGCGCTTCAAGAGCTGGCTCGTACCAAGCCGGCACCGAGGAAGTCCTGACCTTGCGCGGCGCCATGGGTCGCAGATGTGGAGCGAGATTGGAGCAGATCTAGAGGTAGCGGTGGCGAGGAGCGAGAAAGGGGATCTGGAGCAAGGCGAGGAGGAAAGAATGAAGGCAAGCGCTGTCCGCGTCAACCTTTTGTCAAGTCCTGCAGTTGCCGAGGCAGCGTGGGGAAGCGGAGACGCCCACGTCCAATCAACCGCCATGCGTCAACCGAGGCCGTAGGCTTTGGGGGCCCGCGGCGCTCCGTACTTGACCCTTGTCTTCGCCGCGAAGCCAAGCCCGAGCGCACCTTGGGCCCGGGGCTACTGTCGGCGTTCTGGGAACGGGGGTCCCCATACTTGCCTGCCTGCGGCCCACGGCGTGGCTAAGCCAGCGGGCCGTGCAGCCCATCTTCATCAACAAAGCATTCAAGACCCTCGCAAGGGGCCAAGCCTCGCGAGGCGCACGACGCAAGACCTCCTCAGGAGTGGCCTAGCCAGGCGGGCTCACGAGGAGCGGAGATATCAAGGCGGGGCAAACCTCACGAGGCTCTCGTGACGTGAGCCATGACGATCGGCGCCAGGCGGGCACCAGCGCGCGCAGCGTCCTTGTTTCCTCTTTGGTGCTAAGGAGGCCAGCGCAGGCGAGGAGTACCGAGGCATCAGGCAAAGGTTGCCATATTGGTGCAACAAGAGCTAGACCAGAAGAACGGCAAGACGGAGGCCATCATGGAGCCCAAGACGGCGTGACCACCAGAGCCTTTTGTAGGCGAAGACCGCTTTTGTCAGGATAGCTTGTACTAGCTGTCCCCCTTCAAATTTGCCCGCCGTTGTTGGCTCCCTTCCCGCTCAATATTTTGGGAGAGGACCAGGGCCTATATAAGTAGAGCTAGCCACCACAGTAGGGGCATCGAGCAGTTCATCCAGCTCTCACCCGCTAGTTCACCAAGCACAAGAACACCCCAACCTCAGGAGGCTGTTCTTCCCTTTGTACTGTTCTTCATCAGCCCAAGAGGCAATCCACCACCACCACACTGGAGTTGGGTATTACACCACAACGGTGGCCCGAACCAGTATAAATCCCGTGTCTTTCTGTGCTGCGAGTTCATCGAGTTCGTCGGCGAGATCTTAGCGAGCTAGGTTGTAGATCGGTAGGAGGGGAAGACTTCGCGCGCACCCCAGAGTTCGAACCTTAAGGGTTTGCCGGAACCCCACATCCGACAACACTTTCCTGGGTCATGCCCGGCCTCGGGAGATCAACATGTCGCAGCCCCACCTAGGCACAATAGAGAGGTCAGCACGCCGGTCTAAATCCTATGCGCGCACGGGTCTCGGCCCACGGCCCATTGCACACCTGCACGTTGCGTGGGCGGTCGAAGAGCAGACCTAGCAACCTCCATTACAAAGGAAGTTGCGTTACGCGGTCCAACCCGGCGCGCGCCGCTCAGTCGCTGACGTCAAGAAGGCTTTGGCTAATACCACGACGTCGAGTGCCCATAACTGTTCCCGCGTAGTTGGTTAGTGCGTATAGGCTAGTGGCCAGACTCAGATCAAATACCAAGATCTCGTTAAGCGTGTTAATTGATGTAACCACGAACGCCGACCAGGGCCAGGCCCACCTCTCTCCTAGGTGGTCTCAACCTGCCCTGTCGCTCCGCCACAAAGTAACAGTCGGGGGCCGTCGGGAACCCAGGCCCACCTCTACCGGGATGGAGCCACCTGCCCCTTCAGCCCCCATCTCCGAACAATATCATAAGTAATGTAACAGTATAAAGTATATAGCATATGCTCATGATCACCTCCCGAAGTGATCACGGCCCAGTAGTATAGCATGGTAGACGGACAAGAGTGTAGGGCCACTGATGGAACACTAGCATCCTATACTAAGCATTAGGATAGCAGGTAAGGGTAACAACTGTAGCAACAATGACAGGCTATGCAGCAGAATAGGATTAACCGAAAGCAGTAACATGCTACACTACTCTAATGCAAGCAGTAGAGAGAAGGAATAGGCGATATCTGGTGATCAAGGAAGGGGCTTGCCTGGTTGCTCTGGCAAGAAGGGTTCGTCGTCGATGTAGTCGATCACAGGGGTACCGGCAGCGGTCTCGGGGTCTACCGAAAAGAAGTAACGGAGGGGAACACAATAAATAACAGAGCAATCAAAGCATCACAAAGCATAACATGGCAGTACGCGGTGCTAGAGGTGATCTAACGCAGGGATAGGTAATACCGGCGAAGGGGGAAAATATCTGGGAAAGTATCCCCGGTGTTTCACGTTTTCGGACAGATGAATCGGAGGGGGGAGGTTGCAGGTTTGCTATGCTAGGGACGCGTGGCGGACAAACGGGCTGCGTATCCGGATTCGTCTCGTCGTTTTGAGCAACTTTCATGTATAAAGTTTTTCCATCCGAGCTACGGTTTATTTTCTATTAATTTTTAAAGGTTAAAGTTTCTCTGGATTTATTAAAAATAAACAGAATATAATTTTGCTACCTAGTGCTATCTAGCCACAGTGTATGACAGTGGGGCCTGTGGGGTTGGTTTGACCCAGTCAAAGATTGACTGGTCAATATGTGAATAGTGTAAGCGGGTCCCGATTGTCATTCACTTTAGTTTAATAAAAGGTTAAATAACCGAAATGGTCTCACACGTCATTTGTTATGTACTAATTAATCAATAAATTAATCCTAATCTAAACTAGCACTAATTGAGCAAGGGCCGGCCTCACATCTAGTGGCTGTGCCACGGATGTGTTGCCATGGCCAGTACGCATAGGCGCAGCGCCACGGCGGCCATGGCCATCATCAGCAGCAGCAACAATGCATCAGCATGGCAGCCACTAGGATGAGCAGCAGTAGTAGTGAGCAGTAGCGCAGCTGTGGCAGCAAGCAGCAGCACTAGCGCAGCAGCCGAGCATCAGCGAGAAGCGGTAGCGCAGCAGCCGAGCAGGCGCGCGCCAGAAGAAGCAGCAGCGGCACATGGGGGTGGCGCCCAGGGGCGGCCAGAATTTGCCACATGCGCGCGCGCGTGGCCAGGAGGTGCACGGGGATGGACATGAGCAGGAGCAGACGCGCACAGGAGCACGAGTGCGGCCACGGCGAGGTCCGGCCACGGCGGCCACGGGCGGATGCACGGCTGGGCTCTTTCGATCGGGCATGATGAGCTGCGTCGAACGGTGGCGGCATCTTGGCCGGAGACGACCGGAAACGACGCCGACGACGTGCTAAGGCAGAGGCAGGGGCTCCGGTTCAATGGAAATCGAGGCCACGGCCATGTTGTTGAGGAACCAAAGGAGCTACGCGTTTCACTGGAGCCCCAGCAGCACGGCAGTAGTTTCAGCTCATCCCGAGGTGGACGAGGGCAACAACGGTGAGCTCGACAGCGGCGGCGGAGCAGCAGCAATGGCGACGGCAACTAGAGGGCAAGATTGATGGCGCTAGTAGAGGGGAAATGTCGGGGTGCTTACGTAGGAGCGCACGGTGGCTCGTTGGAAGGTTAGGAGCGGCAGAGGGCGCCGGGACCGTCGACGAACGCCGGCGACAGCAGAGGACGGGATCGGCTCGATCCGGCGACTTGGGGCTCTTCTGCTCGATCTGCTCCTCGAGGAAGACGTACTGGACGACGAAGGAGCGTCCGGGCATGGCCTCACCACGCGGGGACGACAGCGGGCATGAGGATGACGAAGGCCATGGCGGGCAGCGCTCGGGCGCGAACAAAAACGACGATGACGGTGCGAGAGGGGGGAGATGATGGGGACTAGGGTTCGCGTAGTGGGTTTAGGGGGCCTTATAGACGTCAGGGAGGGGCTGGATGCTCGGCATGTGGCCATCCATGGCCACGGACGTAGGAGCGGCGTCCACCTAGCCTCTGATGAACAGAGAGGTTGGGGACGAGCTCTAGGTGGGTTGGGCCTTGCCTGTTCACTTCAAGGCCCAGGCGCACAGTAGGTTAGTTTCTATTTTCTTTTCCTCTTATTGCTCCTGTTTTGTAATTAATTTCTGTATCAAATGAATTTTGTTGCCACTAAAACTTGTCCCAAAAATACTTTGTATTATTAGGAGCTATCACACAATGTTTGGAGGCAATTGGAGTTAAATAAATAATTGCTTATTTTGAAAAGACCATTTTATTTTTCGTTAGACCACTTATTAATTTCCTACGTATTTATTTGTGAGCCCAATGAAGTCGGTTTCAACATCAAGATGACCAGGGGAATTTATAGAATTATTCGAACATTTTAGTTTTAAAGTTTGAAAACTTTTATAGCTCGACTTGATTTTAAAATTTGAATTTGAACGGGGTTTGAAACAACGCGAGTTTATCAACAGTAATCGAGGTGACGTGGCATCATTAACAGAGATTCACTGTAGCTTGATTATCCGGGCGTCACAACTTTAGGGGTTACCGTCCCACAAAATTACCACTTTTTAAAAACTGACTGAAAACTACCTAAAATTTTAATTTTGTGACTAAAAACTACCACCTCCAGCAAATAGTCAGTTTAGACGATTTAAACGTATTTATGACATGCGGGACCCACCCGTCAGGGCTGACGTGGCGGCAGTCAACCCGTTTATTTTGACCGTTATTACAGGTCGGGCCCACAAATCAGCATCAATCATCTTCTTCCTCCTCCTCTCTCTCTGACATTTCTTCGAACATCTCGTGTGCACTTGTGCACCACCTCCGCGCCCCGCGCAGCAGCAGCTGGCCCCGCCACTCGTGCCCGGCGTCGCGCCCCGCGCAACAGAAGTTGGCCCTGCCGCTCGTGCCCGGTGTCGCGCCCCGCGCAGCAGCAGCTGGCCCCGCCGCTCGTGCCCGGCATCGCGCTCCGCGTAGCAGCAGCTGGCCCCGCCACCGTTGGCTTCCTCGCGACGACGCCGCCTGCTCCGGCCCCTGCCGGACGCCGGTGTGGCGGAACTCGCGCCCGACCTAGATCCCTTCCCGACGCAGCCGCCCCTGCCAGGCGCTGGCCGACGGGCCTCCAAGCGTCGGCGTTCGTCATGGCCGCCTCTCCTGCGAAGGCGAGAGAAAGAAGAAAGGCGTGATGGTATAATACTTTAAAAGGCGAACGACATATATATCACCATATTACTTTAAAAGGCGAACGACATATATATCACCAAATTAATTTAGCCTAGATGGTTAGCTCCGATTCCCACGTGAGGTAAAAGTATATTTATTTTGCTGATTTTTCACACAGGGACTGGCATGTGGGACCCACGTGTCATAACGCCTTATATACGGAGACAGTCTAACGGAGTTGACTTTTCTCGCCACGTCAGCCATGACAGATGGGCCCTGTCTGTCATAAACGCGTTTAAATTGTCTAAACTCGTCATTTTTTGAAAGTGGTAGTTTTTAGTTACAAAATTAATTTATTTTGATAGTTTTTGTCATTTTTAAAAAGTGGTAGTTGAGTGGGACGTAAACCCTTAAAGGAGTAGTACTCATGTTGCTCACGGGCATGATGGGCCACGCGTCGTCGACGGTTTCTGATCCCATCCCGTCCTTCGATCCGCTAGTGTACAAATGTGTAACGAACTTCCTTTCAAGAAAAAAAAGAAGTGTGTAACGAATAACTGCGTAACCAACGAAATATCCCCGACATGTACGCGCGGACACCAATCCCCAGCGCTCCCTATTTATACACGCACCGCGCGCGCGCGTCCACTCGCTACCTAACTGCCACCCCTGATCCATCGATGAGTCCCACGTCGCCTCGGCAGCCCGGCTTCGGCGCCGGCGGGCAGCGCCAGCAAGCCGCCGCCTCCGCCGGCACCACTCCGTTCAAGATCCACAGGGACTCCCACCTCATACACAAGGGCGCCGCGGCCGGCGCATCCGCGTCCTCGCCGCCCTCCTCCTCGTCCACCAACTCCTCCGTCTCCTCCTCCCCCGGCGTCGGCCAGCAGCGGCCGGCGCCGAGGCTGAAGCAGCAGCAGCAGCAGCAGCCTGTCATCATCTACACGCACTCCCCCAAGGTGATCCGCACCAGCCCGCGCGACTTCATGTCCATCGTGCAGAAGCTCACCGGCCTCGAGAGCGCCGCCGCGTCAGCCGTCACCGGCGCCGCGCAGGACGAGTCTTCGTCCTCGTCGACGGAGAGCTGCGCCAATGCCCACGCCAGTGCCGTGCCGCCGCCGCCGCCTCCGCCCCAGTACATGGATCCACCTCAGCTGATGCCGCCGCCGGCGCAGCTGGATCACGCGCACTTCATGCCGGACATGCCGCTGTTCGCGCCCTCGGAGCATCAGCAGCACATGCTCTGCGCCTCCAGGGGCGGCCTCTACGGCCACTTCCCGCCCACGGTGGAGGCCGTGTCGCTCGGCGGCCCGGCGAACATGCACGACGGCGCCGCCTCTGTGGGGGTGTTCTCCCCGTCCACGGTGGAGGCGATGAGAACGGCGTATCCGGATTACCAGTTAACTTAATCGACATGCATGAACTAGGCGATGATCAATCATGCCGCATCGATCCATGCAATAATTGGAGCTAGTTTCTCTTTATTTTCTTCATGTTTTCTCATCTTGCTTCATTTCGGGGAACGTACGTGCAGAGACAAGAGAGGTGAAGGATTGACTGGCCTAGCCGGTGCATGTATGCATGCAGGACAATCCGTCGACGTACGATCGCAACGCATGCATGCATGCAAGGCTGGCTGAGCTCCAGATCTCCCGGTTAATTACTCTATTTTTGTTAGCAAAAAATACTAGTACCAGTAGATGCAATTCCCAAATCCCAACCATGCATGGCTTTCATCATGGTTTTTTTTTCTTTGTCAGGATTAGTTCCTCTGTTTGATCATTTTAGTTCCCTCGTGTGTGTCCTCGGTCAAGCTGATTAGAGTAGAGTTTTATTAGCTGATTACGTAGACGCTTGGTTATCATTTTCCCACTGTATCTGTAAATAAATAAGCTGCAGAATTGCTGAAAGGAATTGTCGATTCTCCTATCAATCGATGTAATCGTGAATGAATGATACATTTTTTCAGGGTTTTTTGGGCATTCAGGGAAATAAATGAATTTTTTTAGGGGTTATAAATGGATTATATATATTAGACTCAATCTTCACATTCCTATATCTGCTTTATTTAATTCAGACCACCAGGCCGGCCCATCTTAAGATTCTACCATATGAAACTAAGGGCATCTTCAAGGCGGACCCGCAAACCGCCCACGTCCATCCAGACCGCGGAAGCCATCCAACGCGGGCCTGTATTGGTCCGCGGGGCGGTCCGGACGCGATTTCTCCCGCAAAACGGAGACACAAGTGGGGGAGCTTTGCGGGAGTCCGGACACGTGAAAGATAGGAATCTGACACCCGAGGCCCACCCAAAACCCTTCTCGGACCCCCGCGACTCCATCCTCCCTATTTTCTCTCCTTCCTTCTTTTTTTCTCTTGTCGTCGCCGCCGCTCCACCACCCCAGCCTCCACGCCACACCCCTGCCGGAAATCTGCATCTCCGTCACCTCCGGCACTCCAGCAGGGCTCCGCGCTGCTTCTCCTCCGTCTCCGTTCAACCCCCTGTCCTCCGACCGCCCTGCCAGGTACCATCCTCTATCGTGCCCGGCAACTGTTCGATGAATCGCCGGAGTTGAAAACAATTGTCCCTTCTACTTTTTAGCAATGGATTTCGATTTGGAGTACATATACGAGCATTATGTTGAGTCGCCCGACAGCTCGTCCAATAAGGAGGAGTACTCCGATGAGACGACGATGATGCAAGTGGTCCTTGAAGACGCGGAGCGTGCAGAGGAGCATATTCTCAAGTTCAAGGACTCGATCAAGGTTCATCGAGTGCTCAACCGCAACAGGGCGCACGGGCATTTGACACTGATGGACGAGTACATTGCCCCTGATGCACTATTCGCTGACCATTTTCGCCGGTGTTTTCAGATGCTCAAGACTGTCTTCGATCGTTTGTACCATGGCGTCCAGTCCTACGATGACTACTTCATCCTAAAGAAGGAAGCCATGGGAACGATTGGCTTCTCTGGTTACCAGAAGTGCACGGCCGCACTCCGGATGCTTGCATATGGCACGTTCGCTGATTCGTGGGACGAGTACCTACGGATGTGTGAGAGCACATGCGGAGATGCCATGGTCAGGTTTGCAACTGCCGTGGTCGAGGTGTTTGGACCTCAGTACCTAAGAGAACCAACTGTGGTAGACAGGGAGAGGCTCCTGGCAATCTCAGAAGCAAGAGGGCGGCCAGGTTTGCTTGGATCTCTTGACTGCATGCATTGGAAATGGAAGAACTACCCGAAGGCTTTACAAGGGCAATATCAGGGTCATGTTAAGAAGCCCACCATCATTCTTGAAGCAGTTGCATCACAAGATCTTTGGATTTGGCATGCTTTCTTTGGCATGCCCGGGTCTCACAATGACATCAATGTGATGCAACGATCGCCATTGTTTGCGAGGCTGACTGAAGGAAAAGCTTGCCACTATACTATCAATGGGCATGAGTACAACATGGGCTACTATCTGGTTGACGGTATCTATCCTCCATGGGCTACCTTTCTCAGCACATCTCAAACCCAGTTGGCCAGAAAAAGGCTCACTTTTCCGAAACATAAGAAGCAGCTAGAAAGGATGTCGGGAGGGCATTTGGAGTTTTGCAGACCTGTTTTGCAATTGTTCGTGGACCTGCTAAACAATGGGATCTAGAAACCTTGTGGGAGGTGATGACATGTTATGTGATCATGCACAACATGATCATCGAGGATGAGGATGACGATGCTGCCGTAGCTCGAATTTGAGTACATGGATGATCCTATCCAACTTCCGGACCAGAATCCGGCCACATTTGAGGAGTTTATTCAAAGGCATCAACAAATCCGGCATCGGCCAACTCAGGAGCAGCCGAAGGAAGATCTAATTGAGCATCAGTGGGCAATGAAAGGGGACAAGAATGTTGGGATGTAATATTTGAAATTTTTAAAATTTGAACTAGTGCGGCATGCGGCTATTTGAACGTATGTACCCTTTGCATGCGACTTTTTGATTGTGCGGACTAGGAAAAAAACTGGAAGGACGGATGTATGCGGCTATGGTTGGATGGCGTCCTCCCGCATCCGTGTCCGCGACCTGGTCCCCCCTATCCGCGGATGGAGGCGGGAGGAAATTTGTGGGTTGCCGTTGGAGATGCCCTAAGGATATGGACGCCGATTGCCTAGCTTGAACTTTTCAAGCTCAGGGAGCCGACGAACGGTTCATTGATGACCCACAAGTATAGGGGCTCTATGATACGTCCATTTTGCATCATGTTTTCCTACTATTATTTATAATTTTTTTATGCATAATAATGCTTTATGGAGTAATTCTAATGCCTTCTTTCTCTCATAATATGCAAGGTTTACACAAAGAGGGAGAATACCGGCAGCTGGAATTCTGGACCTGAAAAAGCTATGTCAGAGATAGCTATTATGCACATCTCCAAATGAGCTGAAATTTTATGGAGAATTATTTTGGAATATATAATAAATATTGCAGCAAATAACTACGAAAGGGGGTTGCCTGATGCCCACAAGACACCAGGGCGCGCCAGCCCCCCCCCCAGGCGCGCCCTGGTGGGTGGTGGGCGGCCCAACCCACCTCCGGTGCCCATCTTCTAGTATATAAGGTCTTTTTACCTAGAAAAAAATAAGGAGAGGACTTTCGGGACGGAGCGCCGCTGTCTCAAGGCGGAACTTGGGCAGGAGCACTTTTGCCCTCCGGCGGAGCGATTCCGCCGGGGGAACTTCCCTCCCGGAGGGGGAAATCGAAGCCATCGTCATCAACAACAACTCTCTCATGTTTGGGAGGCCAATCTCCATCAACATCTTCAACATCACCATCTCATCTCAAACCCTAGTTCATCTCTTGTGTTCAATGTTTGTACCGAAACCTCAGATTTGTACCTGTGGGTGACTAGCAGTGTTGATTACATCTTGTAGTTGTTTACTATATGGTTTATTTAGTGGAAGATTATATGTTCAGATCCATTATGCTATTTAATACCCCTCTGATCTTGAGCATGAATATCATTTGTGAGTAGTTAACTTTTTCTTGAGGTCACGGGAGAAGTCATGTTGCAAGTAATCATGTGAATTTGATATGTGTTTGATATTTTGATGATATGAATGTTGTGATTCCCTTAGTGGTGTTATGTGAACGTCGACTACATGACACTTCACCATCTTTGGGCATAAGGGACTGCATTGTGGAGTAGTTATTAGATGATGGGTTGCTAGAGTGACAGAAGCTTAAACCCTAGTTTATGTGCTATTTCGTAAGGGGCTGATTTGGATCCATATGTTTAATGTTATGGTTAGATTTTATCTTAATACTTTTCTCGTAGTTGCGGATGCTTGCGAGGGGGTTAATCATAAGTGGGAGGTTTGTTCAAGTAAGAATAGCACCCAAGCACTGGTCCACCCACATATCAAATTATCAAAGTAGCGAACGCGAATCAAACGAACACGATGAAAGTGACTAGATGAAATTCCCGTGTGCCCTCAAGAATGATTTGCTTATTATAAGAGACCGTTTTGGCCTGTCTTTTGCCACAAAAGGATTGGGCTACCTTGCTGCACTTTATTTACCATTACCGTTACTTTCTCGTTACAAATTATCTTGCTGTCAAACTACCTGTTACCGACAATTTCAGTGCTTGCATAAATTACCTTGCTGAAAACCGCTTGTCATTTCCTTCTGCTCCTTGTTTGGTTCGACACTCTTACTTATCTAAAGGACTATGATTGATCCCCTATACTAGTGGGTCATCAAGACTCTTTCTGGCACTGTTTCCAGGGAGCGCAGCGCTCTTGGTAAGTGGAAACCAGTAAGGAAAAAATTATATTACGTGCTGAAATTTACTGTCACTTGTCACTATGGAAAACAATCCTTTGAGGGGTTTGTTCGGGGTATCTTCACCTCGAACGGAAACAGAAAGACTTTCCCCTCAACCTACTGCACCTATTGAAAATATTAGTTACTAAATTCCTTTGGGTATTATAGAACAACTGCTAGCTAATCCTTATGCAGGAGATGGAACTAAGCATCCCGATATGCATCTGATACATGTGGATTATTTAAGCTTGCAGGTTTACCCGGAGATGAAGTTAAGAAGAAAGTTTTCCCTTTATCTTTGAAGGGGAAAACATTGACATGGTATAGACTATACGATGATATTGGATCTTGGAACTGGAATCGGTTGAAATTGGAATTTCACCCAAAAAGATATCCTATGCATCTAATTAATCGTGATCGGAATTATATATATAATTTTTGGTCTCGTGAAGGATAAAGTGTCACTCTAGCTTGGGGGAGGCTTAAGTCAATGTTATATTCATGCCCCAATCATGAGCTCTCGATAGAAATTATGATTCAGAATTTTTATGCTCGGCTTTCTCGTGATGATCAATCCATGCTCGACACTTCTTGTACGGGTTCTTTTATGAAGAAGACTATTAAATTCAAGTGGGATCTTTTGAAAAGAATTAAACACAACTCTGAAGATTGGGAACTTGACGAAGGTAAAGAATCAGGTATTAAGTTTGAGTTTGATTGTGTTAAATCTTTTATGAATACTGATGCATTTCACAAGTTTAGCACTAAATATGGACTTGACTCTTAGATAGTAGCCTCTTTTTGTGAATCATTTGCTACTCATGTTGATCTCCCTAAGGAGAAGTGGTTTAAATATCATTCCCCTATTAAAGAAGAAATCAAAGAACCAGTCATAGCTAAAGATGAAACTATCATTTACGATGTTGATCCAGTTGTGCCTAGTGCTTATATTGAAAAACCACCTTTCCCTGTTAGGATAAAGGAACATGCTAAGGTAACCATGGTTCATAAAAGTAATATTAAAGCACCTAAACCCTCTGAACAAATTAAAGTAGAACCTAGTGTTGCTATGGTTAAAGATCTCTTGGTCGAAAACATTGATGGGCATGTTATTTACTTCTGTGATGAAGCAACTAGAATTGGCAAACCCGATGAAAAAGATAAACATAAACCTGTAGTTGGTATTGAAGGAAATATGCCCTTGAGGAAATAATAAAGTATTATATATTTCCTTATATCATGATAAATGTTTATTATTCATGCTAGAATTGTATTAACCGGAAACATAATACATGTGTGAATACATAGACAAACAGAGTGTCACTAGTATGCCTCTACTTGACTAGCTCGTTAATCAAAGATGGTTATGTTTCCTAGCCATAGACATGAGTTGTCATTTGATTAACGAGATCACCTCATTAGGAGAATGACGTGATTGACTTGACCCATTCCGTTAGCTTAGCACCCGATCGTTTAGTATGTTGCTATTGCTTTCTTCATGACTTATACATGTTCCTATGACTATGAGATTATGCAACTCCCGTTTACCGGAGGAACACTTTGTGTGCTACCAAACGTCACAACGTAAATGGGTGATTATAAAGGTGCTCTATAGGTTTCTCCAAAGGTACTTGTTGGGTTGGCGTATTTTGAGATTAGGATTTGTCACTCCGATTGTCGGAGAGGTATCTCTGGGCCCACTCGGTAATACACATCACTATAAGCCTTGCAAGCATTGTGACTAATGAGTTAGTTGCGGGATGATGTATTACGGAACGAGTAAAGAGACTTGCCGGTAACGCCGGTCTTCCCCCGCTGCCGCCACCACCAAGAAGGAGCGACGATCACCATCAGGACGAGGGGGCTAGGGGCTTCCAGGAGCCGCGTGCAATCGCCTGCATCTTGGGCGGCGCCCAGGCCCCATCCTCTCAGCGCATCTTCAAACAGTTCGCTCGTGAAGTGAATGTGGTGCTCCCCAAGCTCGAGGCCATGCGCCCGCTCAAGTGGTCCCAATGCGCCATCACTTTCAACTCGGCAGATCAGCTCAAGTGCGCGGCCACCGCTGTCGCCCTCCCGATGCTGTGCTCTCCAGTCATCAACAATGTGCAGGTTACCAAGACCCTCATAGACGGCGGTGCAGGGCTCAACGTCCTGTTCGTTGGCACGTTCGACAACCTCCAAGTGCCAAATGAGCAGCTCCAGCCTACCAAGCCTTTCTCGGGTGTGACCGATGGTTCCACCACACCGATAGGGCAGGTCCGCCTGCCTGTCACCTTCGGAGAGCGCAAGAACTACCGCACCGAGCTCATCAACTTCGACGTCGCGCACATCCGCCTGCCGTACAACGCCATCCTCGGGTATCCGGCCCTGGCCAAGTTCATGGCAGTCACCCATCACGGCTACAACGTCCTCAAGATGCCGGGAAGCGGCGGAATCATCACGGTCCGATGTGAAGAAAGAGATGCGGTGTGCTCCCTTGAGCGCGCCTTCCAAGCTGTAGCAATCAACGACCCCGACAGCAGGAGTGAGGGCCCTCCGGAGGCCCTCACCAAGAAGAAGAAGCAACAGCGCTGTGCCGGACCTTAGGAGGATGGCATCGCGGCTGGAGCCTCGTCAGGATCAGCGCCCGCTCCAGGGGCACCTCCCTCCATCGCATAGGAAGGCGCGCCCGGTGCCCTCCTCGGGCAGGGCTCGGGGGCTCTCTTCTGGAGGGCCTCAGACCTTGCCAACCTCATGAGGGAGGTGCTTGGGCACCACTTGGAGGCGTGCTTCGCGACACGTTTCCCTCAGGAGAACACATGGCAAGGAGTGCCCACCACTCATGAGTTCATCACCAAGACCACTCAGGAACTGCAAGACGCAAGGGCCATGCGCGGCGACAGCCGCTCACGAGGCGCTGCTCCCCATCCAGGCGAGGATGTCGGGCTGCGTGTCTGCACCGAACTCCCAGGGCTCAACAGGGCCGCATCTCAGGAGCGTTTCTGGCCTTCGCGTGTGGGCCGTTATGAGGGCCCGCCACACAGCTACGTTCGCATGCCCTTCGGCTTATCGAGCGTGACGTCAGCCTATCAGCGCAACATGCGGCGTGTCCTGGCGGCTCAGGAGGCCAGGTACCACGCTGTCCTGGAAGAGATGGAGACGTTCTTCAGGGAACCTCCCGAGCCCCCAGAGCCTCCCGAGGCTCGGGGCCCCGGTGGCTCGTGAAGAGTCATTCCTTCGATGCACGCCTTCAGGTGCACCAACTCTACTTCGTCTACAGAACCAGGTGACACATTCCAAGCTCGTTTAGCTAGGAGCGCCCCTCGGGCTGCATTATTCCTAGGCCGCATGGGTCCGTCCCTGTGGCATGTATCCCTTTTGCTTATGTCTTTAGCTTACCTTGCTGGGGGCGCCCCTCGGGCTGCATCATCCCCAAGCCGCTCGGGCCGGACCCAGTGGCATGTATCTTCCTGCATTTACCCAAGCTGATTTGCCTTCCATGCTTAACCTGCCTACGGTTATCACCTGCTCGATCGCCACCCGCCGCGGGTCCATTCACCCCGTGCAATTCACTTGCGCCTTAAAAGGGGGGCTCCTGAGCATCGCGACTCAAGAGCTCTTACTGGCTCTCCAGCCCTCACCCCCTGGCCTTGACCACGACATCGTGACCTGGCATACCAGCGGCGGCTGAGCTCGCTCGAGGGCCGGGACCTGAGGACGTAGAGTGCTTGCACCTAACCGCCTTGCAGGAACATACAGTCACCAAGACTCAAGACCAGGCGCAACCCGCCTTGAGGTAGGGCCTCGTGAGTCCCGCGCTGACTCACGAGTGCCCAGATACACCTCGCAGCCCTGCCGTGCAAGCCACGTGTCAGGGCGGGGCTGTACACGCCCTGGGGGATCCTCCCGGAGGGGGGCCCCCATCCCATGCACAAGTGGAAGCACCATGCTTCGCGCTGGCCTTCGACACTGCCGAGGAGCGGCTATGCCCGTGCACAAGAGGAAGCACTATGCTCCGCGCTGATGATAAACAACTGAGGGCGGCCCCACGGTCGTACCAACCTTAGGGAGCCCAGAGCTCAGCGTCCAGCCTCACCGCAACGCCTCCCCTCGGGAGAGCCGCGCGAGGGGGCTGGGCACGGGGGCTGCGCTCGGGTCATGCCCAAGCGCACGCCACCCAACCAGGTCTCCCGAACCTGGGCGTCACGTGCCCCTCCTAAAGCCTCGGTGAGGGCAGGTATGGAAATTGTTTGCACGTCAAGGGGGACTCCTGAGCATCGCGACTCAGGAGCCTAACTGGTCACGTAGCCCCTCACTCCTTGGTCCGTCCTGGTCTCCGGTCGGCTCAATGGCGGTTGAGGTATGCGTGGGGCCAGGCCCTGCCGATGTAGAACATTAATCTATCCTCGCGTACTCTCCCTATAAGCTATTTGCGCGTCAAGGAGGACTCCTGAGCATTGCAACTCAGGAGCCTAACTGGTCACGTAGCCCCTCACTCCTTGGTCCGTCCTGGTCTCCGGTCGGCCCAATGGCGGTTGAGGTATGCGCAGGGCCGGGCTCTGCCGACGTAGAACACAAAGCGGATAGGAAGAAAATTGCAAAATCTTGAAGCAAATATTACAAACATATCGTCCTCACAATATCAAATGAAAAGTCTAAACGCCTTCACGAGGCCTGATGCATGGTGCAGGAGCAAAACAGGAAACTAGCTGTAGGTCACCCCTGGACACCGCCTCGCCCGCAGAAGGTGCTCCATCCCAGGTAGCGACGCCTTCACCTGCACCACCAGCCGCAGGGTCGACGGCATCGCCAGACAAGGGTGAGGAGGCAAAGCCACGGAACTTCTCTAGCAGGGCCTCCACCTGACCTTGCACAGCTGCGGCGGCGGCCTCACAGTCATCCTCAGCCACGGGCTCCAGCAGCTCCTCAAGGCGAGCGTTGGGGTCGCGAAGGTGCAAGTGGCTGAAAATGCGGGTCAGTGCAGCTGAAGATAGGACGCGAGCCTCTGCCTCCGCCATAGGACCGACGCCGTCAATGACTTCCTCGAGCGCCTTCACCAAGAGAGGAAGCAATCGGGCGGGGCCATCCTCGTCGGTGGCCAGTGACTTCTCCAGGCCGTGCTCGTAGAGCGTCATCAGTGCCTTGCGAAATCTCTTCTCGAGATCGGCAAAGGCCACGCGGTCTTCGGCTAGGACTCACGCCTTGGCATCAAGATCGGCCTCCCTCGCCTCCATCTTCCGCTCCAACTCTTCCAACCGGTTGCGCTCGGCGGCCTGCGTCTTCCCCAACTCCGCCAGCTCAGCATCACGGTTCTTGACGGCATCCTCCCGGGCCTTCATCTCCTCCGCCTTCGCTTGGCGGCAGCGTGCTTCATCGGTGTGCTTATCGCGCAGGCTCTGCAACTCGTCCTCCAGCACTTGGCAGCGGTCACGGGCGGCCTTGGCGTCTTTCAGCGCCATCTCACGATCGGCTGCAGCGTTGGCGGCACTTTGCTTCTCCTTCTCGAAAGCCGCAGCGGCCTGGCCCAGTGCCGCGCGAACCGCCAGGTCGGAGTGAAGCCAGCCAGAGGCCAGCTCCAGGCGCCCGGCCACCAGGAGTGGGTCCGCGCCCAGGAGATCTGCCTGGAACTGGGTCATCTCCGAAAGAGCACGTTCCAGAACAGCAGCAGGAGTAGAAGAACCAGGGAGTGGAGGTGCAGCAGTGGGAGGAGGCGACATCGTCACCAGGGCCTGGGAGATCGCGGTTTCCGGAGCAGCCGGGACCTCATCAGCCGCACCAGGCGCCGGCACTTCCGGAACCAGCGGGGCCATGGGGGCTGATTCCACATGGCGATGCTCCTCTTGGCCCCGCGAGGACGACTGGGCTGGGGAGATGCGGGCGCTACTGCCTCCTTTCTCTGCGGAGGGAGGCACGACCTCCGCATCCTCCTTCCTCTTCTTCACCGAAGGCGTCGGCCTGATCAACCAAGGGCGAGCATCAGGAAATGACGAGTACAAATAAGGACAACGTGAAGCTTAAGACACTTACCGATCCACCGCGACATACTTCCGCTTGGGGAGCTTGAAGCCTGACAGCATCGGGACCTGAGGAGCAGGCGTTCGGGTTCCGACGGCGGTAGGCGGTGCGGAGGTAGAGCCGGAGCCAGCCCCAGGAGGTGTCGGGACGGAGGCGGCATCGCGAGGCACCAGCGACGACCTACCCCTCGTCGGGATAAGGGGCTGCTCCCTCTCCTCCTGGCGGGCGTCGGCCTCGGCATCGTCAGGAAGGGCGCGGAGGATCTCGGCCTTGCTCAGAGGGGAAGTCTCCCCCACCTCTACATGAGTCTTCTCCGAGTCCACCTCCTCTTCCCCCTTCCCACGGGACTCGTCAGAGGACACCTCCACCGGCTTCGGTGCCGCAGGGGCTCCCGGGAGCGCCGGCAGCACCAGCCCGCGCGCGTCAAAGGTCGGCCTGGAGGCGACGAATTCCTCCCGGTCCCTGCATTGGAACAGGGGAGCGAAGGCGCTTGGCGGGTACTCCTGGTTGTCCCCAACTATGAGACACAAGGCAGCGGCCAATTCATCGTCAGGCAGGGCCCCCGGCCTCAGGCGGGTCTTGTTTCCCTCTTCTTCAAGCTCCCACAGGGGGCGCGCGCGCTTGGAGTGGGGCAACTCGTAGCATCAAGAATTCCCTCAGGAGCATTGCCCCCGTCACCTTGGCTGCCCTCGCGTTGCCAGGCTTCAGGTCAATGTGCATCTGCTCCAACACCGTCAACGCCCTCTCATCGGCAAGCTCCGCCTTGGGCCACCCCTTGTTGAGCTGGGGCGCCTTCGTCGATAACACCAGGCGCGGATCGGCGCACTTGGCGTCCATCATGACCCATTTGGAGCGGATATTGTCGGCCCTCTTCCCGGTGCTCGAGATCGAGTTGGCCTTGCCAGACGCGACGAAGTTGGCGCATCCGGAGAGTGGCCCATCGGTGACGCGAAGAAAGAAGAAGTGGCGCAGAAGCGCCACGGGCGGCAGCACGCCCAGGTACTCCTCGCAGTAGTAGGCGAAGATGGACAAGAGGAGGACAAAGTTGGGATGGAGATGCAACGCCAGCAGCCCGTAGTGGTCGAGGACTTCATAAAAGAAGTCGGATAAGGGAGGAACCAACCCGACGGCAACGCTGCTCGAGAAGAAGGGGAAGAAGGTGCTTTCCTCAGGCTCCGGCATGTCGGAGGCAAGCCGGAGCTCCGTCTCCCCCCACTCATTGCTCTCCCCCGCCGTCAGCAGGCGCACGGAGGCGAGGCTTTTTTCTGTGACGGTGGGCGCTTCAAGAGCTGGCTCGTACCAAGCCGGCACCGAGGAAGTCCTGACCTTGCGCGGCGCCATGGGTCGCAGATGTGGAGCGAGATTGGAGCAGATCTAGAGGTAGCGGTGGCGAGGAGCGAGAAAGGGGATCTGGAGCAAGGCGAGGAGGAAAGAATGAAGGCAAGCGCTGTCCGCGTCAACCTTTTTTCAAGTCCTGCAGTTGCCGAGGCAGCGTGGGGAAGCGGAGACGCCCACGTCCAATCAACCGCCATGCGTCAACCGAGGCCGTAGGCTTTGGGGGCCCGCGGCGCTCCGTACTTGACCCTTGTCTTCGCCGCGAAGCCAAGCCCGAGCGCACCTTGGGCCCGGGGCTACTGTCGGCGTTCTGGGAACGGGGGTCCCCATACTTGCCTGCCTGCGGCCCACGGCGTGGCTAAGCCAGCGGGCCGTGCAGCCCATCTTCATCAACAAAGCATTCAAGACCCTCGCGAGGGGCCAAGCCTCGCGAGGCGCACGACACAAGACCTCCTCAGGAGTGGCCTAGCCAGGCGGGCTCACGAGGAGCGGAGATATCAAGGCGGGGCAAACCTCACGAGGCTCTCGTGACGTGAGCCATGACGATCGGCGCCAGGCGGGCACCAGCGCGCGCAGCGTCCTTGTTTCCTCTTTGGTGCTAAGGAGGCCAGCGCAGGCGAGGAGTACCGAGGCATCAGGCAAAGGTTGCCATATTGGTGCAACAAGAGCTAGACCAGAAGAACGGCAAGACGGAGGCCATCATGGAGCCCAAGACGGCGTGACCACCAGAGCCTTTTGTAGGCGAAGACCGCTTTTGTCAGGATAGCTTGTACTAGCTGTCCCCCTTCAAATTTGCCCGCCGTTGTTGGCTCCCTTCCCGCTCAATATTTTGGGAGAGGACCAGGGCCTATATAAGTAGAGCTAGCCACCACAGTAGGGGCATCGAGCAGTTCATCCAGCTCTCACCCGCTAGTTCACCAAGCACAAGAACACCCCAACCTCAGGAGGCTGTTCTTCCCTTTGTACTGTTCTTCATCAGCCCAAGAGGCAATCCACCACCACCACACTGGAGTTGGGTATTACACTACAACGGTGGCCCGAACCAGTATAAATCCCGTGTCTTTCTGTGCTGCGAGTTCATCGAGTTCGTCGGCGAGATCTTAGCGAGCTAGGTTGTAGATCGGTAGGAGGGGAAGACTTCGCGCGCACCCCAGAGTTCGAACCTTAAGGGTTTGCCGGAACCCCACATCCGACAACACTTTCCTGGGTCATGCCCGGCCTCGGGAGATCAACATGTCGCAGCCCCACCTAGGCACAATAGAGAGGTCAGCACGCCGGTCTAAATCCTATGCGCGCACGGGTCTCGGCCCACGGCCCATTGCACACCTGCACGTTGCGTGGGCGGCCGAAGAGCAGACCTAGCAACCTCCATTACAAAGGAAGTTGCGTTACGCGGTCCAACCCGGCGCGCGCCGCTCAGTCGCTGACGTCAAGAAGGCTTTGGCTAATACCACGACGTCGAGTGCCCATAACTGTTCCCGCGTAGTTGGTTAGTGCGTATAGGCTAGTGGCCAGACTCAGATCAAATACCAAGATCTCGTTAAGCGTGTTAATTGATGTAACCACGAACGCCGACCAGGGCCAGGCCCACCTCTCTCCTAGGTGGTCTCAACCTGCCCTGTCGCTCCGCCACAAAGTAACAGTCGGGGGCCGTCGGGAACCCAGGCCCACCTCTACCGGGATGGAGCCACCTGCCCCTTCAGCCCCCATCTCCGAACAATATGGACATCTCAAACCCAGTTGGCCAGAAAAAGGCTCACTTTTCCGAAACATAAGAAGCAGCTAGAAAGGATGTCGGGAGGGCATTTGGAGTTTTGCAGACCTGTTTTGCAATTGTTCGTGGACCTGCTAAACAATGGGATCTAGAAACCTTGTGGGAGGTGATGACATGTTATGTGATCATGCACAACATGATCATCGAGGATGAGGATGACGATGCTGCCGTAGCTCGAATTTGAGTACATGGATGATCCTATCCAACTTCCGGACCAGAATCCGGCCACATTTGAGGAGTTTATTCAAAGGCATCAACAAATCCGGCATCGGCCAACTCAGGAGCAGCCGAAGGAAGATCTAATTGAGCATCAGTGGGCAATGAAAGGGGACAAGAATGTTGGGATGTAATATTTGAAATTTTTAAAATTTGAACTAGTGCGGCATGCGGCTATTTGAACGTATGTACCCTTTGCATGCGACTTTTTGATTGTGCGGACTAGGAAAAAAACTGGAAGGACGGATGTATGCGGCTATGGTTGGATGGCGTCCTCCCGCATCCGTGTCCGCGACCTGGTCCCCCCTATCCGCGGATGGAGGCGGGAGGAAATTTGTGGGTTGCCGTTGGAGATGCCCTAAGGATATGGACGCCGATTGCCTAGCTTGAACTTTTCAAGCTCAGGGAGCCGACGAACGGTTCATTGATGACCCACAAGTATAGGGGCTCTATGATACGTCCATTTTGCATCATGTTTTCCGACTATTATTTATAATTTTTTTATGCATAATAATGCTTTATGGAGTAATTCTAATGCCTTCTTTCTCTCATAATATGCAAGGTTTACACAAAGAGGGAGAATACCGGCAGCTGGAATTCTGGACCTGAAAAAGCTATGTCAGAGATAGCTATTATGCACATCTCCAAATGAGCTGAAATTTTATGGAGAATTATTTTGGAATATATAATAAATATTGCAGCAAATAACTACGAAAGGGGGTTGCCTGATGCCCACAAGACACCAGGGCGCGCCAGCCCCCCCCCCCAGGCGCGCCCTGGTGGGTGGTGGGCGGCCCAACCCACCTCCGGTGCCCATCTTCTAGTATATAAGGTCTTTTTACCTAGAAAAAAATAAGGAGAGGACTTTCGGGACGGAGCGCCGCTGTCTCAAGGCGGAACTTGGGCAGGAGCACTTTTGCCCTCCGGCGGAGCGATTCCGCCGGGGGAACTTCCCTCCCGGAGGGGGAAATCGAAGCCATCGTCATCAACAACAACTCTCTCATGTTTGGGAGGCCAATCTCCATCAACATCTTCAACATCACCATCTCATCTCAAACCCTAGTTCATCTCTTGTGTTCAATGTTTGTACCGAAACCTCAGATTTGTACCTGTGGGTGACTAGCAGTGTTGATTACATCTTGTAGTTGTTTACTATATGGTTTATTTAGTGGAAGATTATATGTTCAGATCCATTATGCTATTTAATACCCCTCTGATCTTGAGCATGAATATCATTTGTGAGTAGTTAACTTTTTCTTGAGGTCACGGGAGAAGTCATGTTGCAAGTAATCATGTGAATTTGATATGTGTTTGATATTTTGATGATATGAATGTTGTGATTCCCTTAGTGGTGTTATGTGAACGTCGACTACATGACACTTCACCATCTTTGGGCATAAGGGACTGCATTGTGGAGTAGTTATTAGATGATGGGTTGCTAGAGTGACAGAAGCTTAAACCCTAGTTTATGTGCTATTTCGTAAGGGGCTGATTTGGATCCATATGTTTAATGTTATGGTTAGATTTTATCTTAATACTTTTCTCGTAGTTGCGGATGCTTGCGAGGGGGTTAATCATAAGTGGGAGGTTTGTTCAAGTAAGAATAGCACCCAAGCACTGGTCCACCCACATATCAAATTATCAAAGTAGCGAACGCGAATCAAACGAACACGATGAAAGTGACTAGATGAAATTCCCGTGTGCCCTCAAGAATGATTTGCTTATTATAAGAGACCGTTTTGGCCTGTCTTTTGCCACAAAAGGATTGGGCTACCTTGCTGCACTTTATTTACCATTACCGTTACTTTCTCGTTACAAATTATCTTGCTGTCAAACTACCTGTTACCGACAATTTCAGTGCTTGCATAAATTACCTTGCTGAAAACCGCTTGTCATTTCCTTCTGCTCCTTGTTTGGTTCGACACTCTTACTTATCTAAAGGACTATGATTGATCCCCTATACTAGTGGGTCATCAAGACTCTTTCTGGCACTGTTTCCGGGGAGCGCAGCGCTCTTGGTAAGTGGAAACCAGTAAGGAAAAAATTATATTACGTGCTGAAATTTACTGTCACTTGTCACTATGGAAAACAATCCTTTGAGGGGTTTGTTCGGGGTATCTTCACCTCGAACGGAAACAGAAAGACTTTCCCCTCAACCTACTGCACCTATTGAAAATATTAGTTACTAAATTCCTTTGGGTATTATAGAACAACTGCTAGCTAATCCTTATGCAGGAGACGGAACTAAGCATCCCGATATGCATCTGATACATGTGGATTATTTAAGCTTGCAGGTTTACCCGGAGATGAAGTTAAGAAGAAAGTTTTCCCTTTATCTTTGAAGGGGAAAACATTGACATGGTATAGACTATACGATGATATTGGATCTTGGAACTGGAATCGGTTGAAATTGGAATTTCACCCAAAAAGATATCCTATGCATCTAATTAATCGTGATCGGAATTATATATATAATTTTTGGTCTCGTGAAGGATAAAGTGTCACTCTAGCTTGGGGGAGGCTTAAGTCAATGTTATATTCATGCCCCAATCATGAGCTCTCGATAGAAATTATGATTCAGAATTTTTATGCTCGGCTTTCTCGTGATGATCAATCCATGCTCGACACTTCTTGTACGGGTTCTTTTATGAAGAAGACTATTAAATTCAAGTGGGATCTTTTGAAAAGAATTAAACACAACTCTGAAGATTGGGAACTTGACGAAGGTAAAGAATCAGGTATTAAGTTTGAGTTTGATTGTGTTAAATCTTTTATGAATACTGATGCATTTCACAAGTTTAGCACTAAATATGGACTTGACTCTTAGATAGTAGCCTCTTTTTGTGAATCATTTGCTACTCATGTTGATCTCCCTAAGGAGAAGTGGTTTAAATATCATTCCCCTATTAAAGAAGAAATCAAAGAACCAGTCATAGCTAAAGATGAAACTATCATTTACGATGTTGATCCAGTTGTGCCTAGTGCTTATATTGAAAAACCACCTTTCCCTGTTAGGATAAAGGAACATGCTAAGGTAACCATGGTTCATAAAAGTAATATTAAAGCACCTAAACCCTCTGAACAAATTAAAGTAGAACCTAGTGTTGCTATGGTTAAAGATCTCTTGGTCGAAAACATTGATGGGCATGTTATTTACTTCTGTGATGAAGCAACTAGAATTGGCAAACCCGATGAAAAAGATAAACATAAACCTGTAGTTGGTATTGAAGGAAATATGCCCTTGAGGAAATAATAAAGTATTATATATTTCCTTATATCATGATAAATGTTTATTATTCATGCTAGAATTGTATTAACCGGAAACATAATACATGTGTGAATACATAGACAAACAGAGTGTCACTAGTATGCCTCTACTTGACTAGCTCGTTAATCAAAGATGGTTATGTTTCCTAGCCATAGACATGAGTTGTCATTTGATTAACGAGATCACCTCATTAGGAGAATGACGTGATTGACTTGACCCATTCCGTTAGCTTAGCACCCGATCGTTTAGTATGTTGCTATTGCTTTCTTCATGACTTATACATGTTCCTATGACTATGAGATTATGCAACTCCCGTTTACCGGAGGAACACTTTGTGTGCTACCAAACGTCACAACGTAAATGGGTGATTATAAAGGTGCTCTATAGGTTTCTCCAAAGGTACTTGTTGGGTTGGCGTATTTTGAGATTAGGATTTGTCACTCCGATTGTCGGAGAGGTATCTCTGGGCCCACTCGGTAATACACATCACTATAAGCCTTGCAAGCATTGTGACTAATGAGTTAGTTGCGGGATGATGTATTACGGAACGAGTAAAGAGACTTGCCGGTAACGAGATTGAACTAGGTATCGAGATACCGACGATCGAATCTCGGGCAAGTAACATACCGATGACAAAGGGAACAACGTATGTTGTTATGCGGTCTGACCGATAAAGATCTTCGTAGAATATGTGGGAGCCAATATGGGCATCCAGGTCCCGCTATTGGTTATTGACCGGAGAGGTGTCTCGGTCATGTCTACATAGTTCTCGAACCCGAAGGGTCCGCACGCTTAACGTTACGATGACAGTTTTATTGAGTTTTGATGTACCGAAGGAGTTCGGAGTCCCGGATGAGATCGAGGACATGACCAGGAGTCTCGAAATGGCCGAGACGTAAAGATCGATATATTGGACGACTATATTCGGACTTCGGAAAGGTTCGAGTGATTCGGGTATTTTTCGGAGTACCGGAGAGTTACGGGAATTCGTATTGGGCCTTAATGGGCCATACGGGAAAGGAGAGGAAGACCCCAAAGGGTGGCCGCACCCCTCCCCATGGGCTAGTCCGAATTGGACTAGGGGGGGCGCCCCCTTCCTTCTTTCTCCTTCCCCATTCCCTTCTCCTACTCCCACAAGGAAAGGAGGAGTCCTACTCCCGGTGGGAGTAGGACTCCCCCCTTTGGCGCGCCTCTCCCCTTGGCCGGCTGCCTCCCCCTTGCTCCTTTATATACGGGGGCAAGGGGGCATCCCAGAGACACAACAATTGATCCTTGAGATCTCTTAGCCGCGTGCGGTGCCCCCTCCACCATATTACACCTCGATAATACCGTTGCGGAGCTTAGGCGAAGCCCTGCGTCGGTGGAACATCATCATCGTCACCACGCCGTCGTGCTGACGAAACTCTCCCTCAACACTCGGCTGGATCGGAGTTCGAGGGACGTCATCGAGCTGAACGTGTGTAGAACTCGGAGGTGCCGTGCGTTCGGTACTTGATCGGTCGGATCGTGAAGACGTACGACTACATCAACCGCATTGTGATAACGCTTCCGCTGTCGGTCTACGAGGGTACGTGGACAACACTCTCCCCTCTCATTGCTATGCATCACCATGATCTTGCGTGTGCGTAGGAAATTTTTTGAAATTACTACGTTCCCCAACAGTGGCATCCGAGCCTGGTTTTATGCGTTGATGCTATGCACGAGTAGAACACAAGTGAGTTGTGGGCGATATAAGTCATACTGCTTACCAGCATGTCATACTTTGGTTCAGCGGTATTGTGAGATGAAGCAGCCCGGACCGACATTACGCGTACGCTTACGCGAGACTGGTTTCACCGTTCAGAGCACTCGTTGCTTAAAGGTGACTGGCGGGTGTCTGTCTCTCTCACTTTAGTTGAACCGAGTGTGGCTACGCCCGGTCCTTGCGAAGGTTAAAACATCACCAACTTGACAAACTATCGTTGTGGTTTTGATGCGTAGGTAAGAACGGTTCTTGCTAAGCCCGTAGCAGCCACGTAAAACTTGCAACAACAAAGTAGAGGACATCTAACTTGTTTTTGCAGGACATGTTGTGATGTGATATGGTCAAGACATGATGAGATATAATTTGTTGTATGAGATGATCATGTTTTGTAACCGAGTTATCGGCAACTGGCAGGAGCCATATGGTTGTCGCTTTATTGTATGAGATGCAATCTCCATGTAATAATTTTACTTTATCACTAAGCGGTAGCGATAGTCGTAAAAGCAATAAGTTGGCGAGACGACAACGATACTACGATGGAGATCAAGGTGTCGCGCCGGTGACGATGGTGATCATGATGGTGCTTCGGAGATGGAGATCACGAGCACGGTGCTTCGGAGATGGAGATCACAAGCACAAGATGATGATGGCCATATCATATCACTTATATTGATTGAATGTGATGTTAATCCTTTATGCATCTTATCTTGCTTTGATTGACGGTAGCATTATAAGATGATCTCTCACTAAAATTTCAAGATAAAGTGTTCTCGCTGAGTATGCACTGTTGCGAAAGTTCTTCGTGCTGAGACACCACGTGTTAATCGGGTGTGATAGGCTCTACGTTCAAATACAACGGGTGCAAAACAGTTGCACACGCGGAATACTCAGGTTAAACTTGACGAGCCTAGCATATACAGATATGGCCTCGGAACACAGAGACCAAAAGGTCGAGCGTGAATCATATAGTAGATATGATCAACATAGTGATGTTCACCATTGAAACTACTCCATCTCACGTGTTAATCGGACATGGTTTAGTTGCTTTGGATCACGTAATCACTTAGATGATTAGAGGGATGTCTATCTAAGTGGGAGTTCTTAAGTAATATGATTTATTGAACTTAAATTTATCATGAACTTAGTCCTGATAGTATTTTGCAAATTATGTTATAGATCAATAGCTCGCGTTGTTGCTTCCCTGTGTTTATTTTTTGATATGATCCTAGAGAAAAATTATTTGAAAGATGTTAGTAGCAAAGATGCGGATTGGATCCGTGATTTGAGGATTATTGTAACATCCCAAATTTTCAATTTGGTATGTTATACATAGATCATCATTGCATATCATATTTTATTGCATTTTGACAAATCCTCAATAAATCCTAAGCAACTCAAGGACCCTCGGAGAGAGTTGGGGATTTTCTCAAATTTTCATATTTGATTTTCATCAAATAATAAAGCGAGGATTTTGGTTTTAATTATTTTCTCTCCGGAAAAATATTTCATATTAAAAATAAATGAGAGGAGAAAATATGACTTCTCCAAAACAATTGAAATATTGGAGGAAAAGTGTTAAAATCACTTATTGGATTTTATTCAGATTTTATTTGCAATTTTAATTGCATTAAAAAAATATTGCACGTTTTCAAAAATTTATTTTGTGTCAAAAAAATGTTCACCCTATTCTAAATTTTCTAACTAGACGGGGAAAATTTATTTTATCTTTTTTGGACTTTTATTTATTTTTCTACGAATTTTTCCGCGGAACGTATTTAAAAAAAAAATAAACGCGCCGCGCCCGACCGGGCCGAAGCCCAGCCGAGCCGCCGGCCCACCCCGCCGTCGTCCTCCCCGCGTACGCCGCCGCTCGCCGAGTCCGACTC